>NW_027206401.1:43841830-44116830 GCF_024711535.1 Dipodomys merriami
TAAGAAAATAATATGAACGATTTTTTGTTTTGTTTTTGTACCAGTCCTGGGTACTATTCCTAAGTTTCCCCTGGCACCAACCCCCTGAACTATAATAATACTCCAAGCTCAGGCTTCTGAGTAGCTGAGATTACAGTCATGAGTCACCAAATGAACTACCTTGAAATAATGTGAATATTTTAGCAAAAGTTAATTAGTTTCAAACTAATTAACTGTATTAAAATTATTCATATCCTCCAAATAGGGATAAATTATCTTTCTTTAATGATAGTTTTATTAGATATAGAGTGCAATAAATTAGATCAAATACTTAAAAATAAGACCATAGCTGCAATACATAGTTTCTTCTCAAAGAAAAGGATGCCATGAAAATTGTGCTAAACTTGTGTTTTCCTCTCAAAATTTTCTTAGGCAAGCATTCCTAGGAAAATGACTGAAAAAGAATGTAAGGTCATTTTGCTTGATTATAGCAAGTCTTCACAATTTGTGGATATAATTTTTAGAGGAGAAGTGATTTTATAAAGGTTCTTCATTCATGACAATCATGACAATGCCAAAAACTATTTTACTCCATAGGTGAAGTTTCTTATTTTGTTATATATAATCATTTCTAAATTATATACACATTATATTTACTTTCAATTTTACTAATTTTAAATTCTATTACCTTTATACATCTGTGTCATTAGCACCACATTCAAATTTACAACAATAGTACATAATAAAGTACAATAGTACATAATAAAGATATTATTTCTGCATTACAATTATTCAGTACTGGGCACTGGTGGCTCATGACTGTATTCTTAGCTAATCCAGACACTTTATGCATGGGCAAGATATGTCATGAAATTCTCATTTCCAATAAATCATCAAAAAAGTCTGAAGTAGAATTGTGGTTAGAGTGGTAGATAGCTATCCATGAACACAAAAGCTCAAGGACAGTGCCCAGGCCCTGAGTTCAAGCCCAAGGTGTAGTCTCAAAACAAACAAACAAATAAATAACTAAGCAAATAAATAAATGTGCATCAAAATAAATTTTAAACAATATTGTTAAGATGTACAGAGGGGTTACATTTACATGAGTAAGGCAATGAGTAAATTACTTGTCAATCATTGTTACCCCTTTCCTTCCTTCTTGTCTCACTCACCCAAAGTTCATTTCCTATTATTGCCCTGTGAGTATCTTTGTTACAATGGGTCATCCTCTGTCCTTGTTTAAGTGTTTCACCAAAGCTAAGATATGGAACCAACTGAGGTGCCCCTCAGTAGATGAGTGGATCAAGAAAATGTGGTACATAATATGCAATGAAATTCTATGCTTCCATTAGAAAGAATGACACTACCCCATTTGTTAGAAAATGGAAAGACTTAGAAAAACAATCATATTAAGTGAAGTTACCCAGTCCCAAAGTAATTTAGTTCCCATGGTTTCCCTTACTTGCAATAATTAGCATTCATATAGGATAATCTTATCTGATGAGCTGAAAAGCTCAAAAACCATGTACAAATGACCATATAAGATGATGTTAAATGAAATGAACCCCAAGATATGGACACAAGAGTTCTCCCTTTATTGTTACTGTTTTAAATATACCATGTGATTTTATTAGTTTTTGTTGTTGTTTCCTTTGTATGTTCTTTCCCCTGTGGCATATCCCCTGTAGTCACTGTATTCCATTTTGATATCCTGCATCTCGTAATACATGCGTCTAATCTGGGGAGGAGAAGGGGTATAAAAAATAAGCTTTTTAGAAAACTTTTAGAAAATAATTTTGCCTTTGTTCTGTATTTCTTTGTTCTTGCTGCTATTTTTCTTCTTGTCAGTGTGCATATTTATATATTGTTACAAACAAGCTGGTAAATGATATAATATATAGCTCATGGATCTGGCTTTCTCTTTCCTGCTTCCCAATATATTTTGAAAATCCGATTGATTATTGAAGAGTATTTTATTATGCCCATTCTGGGGATTGAACTTGGGGCTTAGGTGTTCCCTAACATCTTTTCTCCCTCAATGGTAGTACTCTACCTCTTCAGTCACAGCTCCACATCCTGCTTTTTTGACATTTTTGGAGAAATTCTCCAGGACTTTTCTGCTCAGGTGGGCTTTTAACCAAAATTCTCATATCTTAGCCTCCTGTGTAGCTAGAATTACAGGTGTGAGCCGCTTGCACCCAGCACAATTTGGGCATTCTTGCAATATTTATTTATGAGTTATAGCCTGAGTCTTTATTTTGAGTACTTTTTTGCTTGCCTTTGATAATACTATTTAGGAAACTAGAGACAACAGCAACAAATATGGTCCATTTAGACAATATGTTAAAATGATGTTTCTCTATATACATGGAACAGCAATTCCCGTGAAAATGTCAGGAAGGTCAAAGATCTTTTGAAAGTCAATGGTGATACTTCAAATGAAGGAAACCATGGGACCTATATTTCTTTGTGTCTGGATTACTTCACTTATGATTTTTTCCAAGTCTTTCCATTTGCTAACAAATGAGACAGTGCCATTCTTTCTGATGGAAATATGTAATTCATATATATGCATACGTACACACACACACACACACACACATATACACACATACTAAGGGCCATCTGGGTTGGTTCCATATCTTAGCTATGGTGAATAATGCTGCAATAAACATAGTTGTGCTGGTAGCTTTAGTATGGCCCTGTTTCTGATCATTTGAGTAAATGCCCAGAAGTGGGATTCCTGGGTCATAGGGGAGCTCTATGTGTAGTCTTTTGAGGAACCTCCATACTTCTTTCTGAAGTGTTTGAACAAGTTTACACTCCCATCAATAGTACAATAGGACATCTAGAATAACTTTACCAGCTGAGCAGAAAAGCTCAAAAGCTATGTAAATATGATCATATAAGATGATAAGTGAAATGAACCCCAAGGTATGGATACAACAGGTCTTTCTTTGTTGTTGTTGTTTTTAATGTACTATGTGATTTTTTTTGTTTTCTTTGTATGTTCTTTCCCCTATGGTATATCCCCTGTTGTCACTGTACTTGATTTTGTTACCTTGCATCTTGTATATACATTTGTCTAATGTGGGGAGGGCAAGGGGAATGGCAAACAATGAAATGAAGACAAGATGATCCGTTGCAACAATGATACACAAGAGACAGCATATTGAAAATGAACTTTACAACTTCGGGAGGGGGTAAGGGAGGTGGGAGAGGGAAGGGATAGTGGGAGAACTCAAGGGAAAGGAAACAGTGTTTGACAAGAAATGTACTCATTGACTTATTCATGTAAATTTAAACCCTCTGTACAGCATCTTCACAATAAATCTCAGGAGGCTGAAATCTGAGGATCACAGCTAGCCCTGGAAGGGAAGTCTTTGAGACTCTTTTCTTGAATAAACCACTAGAAAACCAGAAGTGGTGCTGTGTCTCTAGGGGTAGAGCACTTGCCCTGAGCTGAAGCATGCAAGGACAGCATCCTAGCTAGAGTTCAAGCCCCCAACTCAACAAAACAAACAAGCAAACAAACAAACAAAACAAAACATTTATATCTTTATCCAAGCAAATTCTCTTATCATTTTATGAAGAAGAGAGATGTTAAAATGTCATTATCTGTTCTATGGGTTTTTTTGTTGTTTATATTTTATCGAGAAGCTTCTCAAAATAAATCACATATACAAATATTCCTCATCTAAGATTACACAGTCAGATTTATGATTGGATATCAGAGGAAAGGATGGGAACCAATTTTTTTGAATGTCTCCTAAATCTCAGTTATTTAAATCTAAATTTCTAAAGTAGATTTTATTTATTTATTTATTTTTGTCAGAAGTCGGGCTTGAACTCTGGGCTTAGGTTCTGTCCCTGAGCTCTTCAGCTCAAGGCTAGCCCTCTACCACTTGAGCCACAGCACCACTTCTGTTTTTCTTGTGGTTCATTGGAGGTAAGAGTTTCATGGACTTCCCACACTGGCTTTGAACTGAGATCCTCAGATCTCAGCCTTCTGAGTATCTAGGATTATAGGCCAGTGGCACCAGGGTTAGAAATGATGTATTTTTAATTTTCTAAAATTATGCATTGAAGTTGACAATAATAGAAGTATCATAAATAGACTGGTAGGTAGATAGATGAGGTATATAATGTGCCCCCAAAAGAAAAAGAAAAAAAAATCATTTCCAGGTTGTGATTGACAGGTAACATTGTTACACAATTCTCAAATTTTTGGCAGAGACCTTAGAAATGATGTCAGATAGCAAAACAACTATTATTTACTTCAATCAAAGAGTTCAGGGTAAAAACATAATGATAGCACAACAGCAATACCAGCAAATAATAATGTAAAAACATTTGTATAGTCTGAAATTAGGTTTGTTTTCTACTCGGCACTCTACTAAATGTTATACTTGTGTAATCTATTAACTGTTATTCAGAAACCCAATTTGAATATATGAGAGTAGTATAAATATAAAAATAAATACATTGACATAGTTTGCTATAAAATATTGTTAGTTATTTTCTTCTTGAATTACAAAATTTCAATTTGTTTTTAATATTTCAATAGGAATTATCAACATTTTAAATTCACTCTATATTTAAGATTTCTTTAGTAAGTGGAAATTGTATGACAATATTAACAACCTTCTTGGAATCTGTGTTTAGGCAATATTTAGTTGCAAAGACCTGGACAATAAATAATTTGAATAAACATATTATAATCCTTTTTATCTAATTAATTTTATTTAAATATAACAAAGGTTTTTTCTCTTAACAATTTATTCATTTTGAGAATAATTGTAACATTTTAGAAGCTTGTGTGTTTAATATATTTGATTTTTTTACATACATATATGTAGCATCAATTTTTAAAGTTTACAACTATTTTTATATTTAGAAAAAATCCAGAAATGATAAACATTATTCACATATCAGACAAAATATAAAATATTAATTAATCATTATTAGTATCTGTTTAATAGAAATATTTTTTCATATTTCACATATTATGCAATAATTAGATATTATAATTAGTGCTTTGACTAAGAATCAAAGGGGTACTACTTAATAAAATTTTGCTGACTCTAAATTAATTATAAGTTTCCTTGGGTCTTATTAAATTCAGTGACATAATTGAGATATATTTATTATATTCCAGTAAAATGTACTTATAGACTCCAAAGTAGAAATGGTAAAATAAGCAAATAGTCACTGATTTTAATATTGGCAATACATTCCCAAAGATCCGAATATAGAACACAGTATATACCATTTCCAACATCCTTTATAAAAGTAATGGGTGAACAGATTGAGAAATACAATAACAGAATTGGTAAACGTAAAAAAAAAATGGGCTATAACATTAGATGTCAGGTTCAGTAAAGAATAAGCACCTGGTATTTAGAAATCTGCTGATAAAAGTACTGGAATCCACCAAATAATTGGATCAAAACCAGATTGTGTAGACTATGAAGCTGGTGGGTGAGGAGATGAGAAAGGTATTTGAGTATGTCACAGAGTCAGTGTGATTGTAAAATATGAAAGGGAATGAAAAATCAAATGCAACACTCTAAGCCTTTACTCTTTCAAAAAAAAAAAAAAACTTGCATGATAGAGTTTATTTTACTTGTGGCCAAGGAAATTGTCCCTTTAAGCTATGGGAATGAATTGTGTCTTTTTAAATGCATTTTCTCCCTGCAGTACATAATCACTGTCTGTCACACCTTTGATGTCATAATCATCCGCAGAAGCTCCACCATTAAAGAGAAAATCTGCTTAACTCACAGAAAAAAAGGGAGGAAATTGCACAGAGGCACTTGCCTCTCTTGCCTCAATGGCAGTCCATTTGAATTACAGAAGTGCAGTATTATGTCACTTTAGTATTACCGGTGCCATTTCAAAAGCCCAAAGCCTATTTTTTAAAAATATATCTTAATCAGTTCAAACAGAAACAGCAACTGTTTGCCATTAAATGAGCACTCTGTATGTGTGTGTGTGTGTGTGTGTGTGTGTGTGTGTGTGTGTAAGCGCAAACGCTTGCCTGCATGCATGAGCAGCATAAAAAGAAATTAAACAGCTAAAGAATGTTAATGTATCTTTCAACCTACCACTTTCAAAAGCAAGGAGCTCTTAAAATTACACTGCTTTCCTTTCTGAAGAAACACTTTGCATTTTGTTCCCTTCTACAGACTATCTTGCAACCTGTCCTCTTTGTACTAGATGAGAGTAGAATTTAGTTAATCTTATGAAATAAAGTACCAAATGTTCACCAATTATTGATTTTATGCCTCTGTGAGGTGATTTTTTTTTATCCTCAATGGTTATAAGAAGTGAAAAGCAAAGATTATTCAGTTACTTGGTTCATCAGTATACTGAATAATTTGATGTTTTCATGATACATGACTTTTTTTTTCTCACCAGAACAATTTCAATATCAATGAAGGTAAGTTTTTTCCAACCATTTTCTTCTGTGCCCTACCAATTTATATCTGAATGCCATGCAAAAATCTTCAGTTTTAAGAAAAACAATGAGTTTCCACAGAAGTGATACAATTCTACAATTGTTTTCAGTATAATTGAGATTTTTCTCTTAAAGATACCATTCTCCAACAAGAATAATAATTAAGATAACATAAAATGCCTCTTTCTTAAATTTATGTCAATACAGTCCATATAGCATCACAATGGGTATTATAGATGTTACAGATATCCCACAGGAAATGATATTGGTCTCTTTTGTGTTTTATTTGGAGCAGTGCATCTGAACCTGGACTTATGTGGTTCCCTGCCTTTGCCCCTGCTCTTACTCTTTCAATAATATTTAAATAAATCTTTGAAAAAGAAAATGTGCTCTCACAGATTATTTTAAATAAACTTCCATGGTGAAATATTAAACAATATATATTTGGATTTTTTTTTTATTTTACACTTTGAAAAAGCATGGAAAAATGTCACTGCACTGAAGCTAATACTTTTCAATCTAAAATGTGTAGCCTCCTGTTCATTTTCAACCATTCTGTAAAGAGGGGAAATCCTTTCATTAGGATTTTCCTCATTTAGTGGATGTCAGTATGCATTTCCCTCATAACACTGGGTTTCTTCTCATTTCTTTATATCCAATATAGAATTATTATTATTTTTCCTATTTCAAAAGTCTTCAGGCAATTAAATTTTTAAAAAAAAGTCCTCAGGCATATGATTTTAAAATATTAGGCAACTTACCATGATAGGATAAAATTGGGATTACATTTCCTTGTCTTTATTACATATATAGTAGTATGCATCCATTCTATATGCAAAAAAAAAATAAGATGTATAATACTCACTAAACACTATCTGTCTTACTACAGACTGGCCAAATGCATTTCAACTGATTTTTTTCATGAAATCTATGATCTTGCAGTTTCTAATTACAACTTTTAAGTGACAAATTTAGATAAGTCATTCAGAAACAAGAATGCTGTAGTGAGAAAATGAGATACTTCACATAAAATGAGAACAGATCGCTTTCACAAATGAATCAATGGAAGCAGAATCTGCGTTCCTAGTTTTCTTTTTATGTGTGGCACCCTGATAAATTTTAAGCTTTGCTGACGAGCAAGTACTTTAAAAAGGAAGCTTTAAATCATATTATCTAAAGGAACTCATGTGGCATTGTTAAGACTGCCCACTCTTCCTTGACACCAAAAGGGGATGCTATTCACTAGCAGGAAAAAGACTTGACACAACAAACACTGTGAATCATAGTTCACCCAGGGGTTGTGCAGCTGTGGGCAGAGTCTCTCCATAAATCAGGACCTTTAGGGCTTTTTCCCTTCCCTCCTTCTCTGCCCCTTAGGGTTTTATACATTCAGAGTTGAAAATAGCATGCAATCTAAAATTCAAGGATTCTATGTTCTGCATCAAGTCACTGTACCTCTCATTTTAACCTGGCTCAAGCAAAAGAGCCCATACAAATTAAGTTATAGTGACCTAAGTGAAGTCAAATTTGATAGCAGGGTTACCTACAGGTTATTAATTTAAAAGCTATCCTGTTCTGTATATGGTATACTAGATTTTTAGTGGACCAAGCGTTAGGAAAATAACGTTCTGGTGAACAGAGGGTTTACAATTTCATTGAAAAAAATGTTTGTTAGATAGGTGATAGATTTACTGATAAATATGAAAGGCCTTTAAGCCACAAATGCTTTAATAATTGTCTAAACATTATCTTGTAGAATGGGTGTGCAGGTAGAAAAATTGGAATCTTAAATGTCACGTCAAATATATTCCCACTGAGCTTGCTGAGGAGAGAAGACACAGAAATATTTCTGAAATGTAGGGAGACACATTTGGATGTAATTTAGATAGTGGTTTTTAGAGATTGATAAGGAGAATGTAGGGAAGCCAGTATGAACATAAGGGCAATAAATTAGGTCTGTGATTATGAAAACTTGAACTAAGTATTCTGCAGTAAAAATGGGGAGATAAAAGCAAAATTGAAAATCCAGTGCTTTGCTGGCTGCACTGTATTAATTTAAAAACAAATAAAACTTTACAGTCATCTAGTAATAATAAGTGCATTTGTAAAATTAATTAATTTACTTTTATTGTTAAGGAGAGATAGAGAGGGTTACAGTTACAGAAGGAAGGTGATAAGGAATGAGTGCATTTTGTTTTGTAAA
Organism: Dipodomys merriami; assembly: GCF_024711535.1. Classification (NCBI taxonomy): domain Eukaryota; kingdom Metazoa; phylum Chordata; class Mammalia; order Rodentia; family Heteromyidae; genus Dipodomys; species Dipodomys merriami. The sequence continues at coordinate 43,850,473 of NW_027206401.1, forward strand.
CTTTTCTTGATTGCAGGAAGGAGGTAACTGAGACATGGGTACAGGAGGAAGGGTTATTTGAAAGAATCGATTTGAAAACATGAAGCAGTTGTTACACTCAGTAATACAATGTTAGGAATAAGGAGAGGTTTTTATTTTGCTTCATTCATAGTTAGCATCTCCTTTTTAGCATTGTGCTTCTTCTTAACACTACACTGTATTCTCATTGGCCAGATGATACCTGCCCTCCTTGCAATTATGCTAAATTATTCCTAGCAGATCTCAGCCCTATGGGCTGTTTAGCACTCTATAAGCTTATTAATGGACTTTCATATATCCGCATTTTTCTGCTAGTGAAACAGTGTTCATCCATTGAACATTTTCAACATCAAAAGTGATAAAATTATGACCTTCTGCTCCCTTTCTCTCTCAGTTTTTGGTAGGCAATTCTCATAGCTGGGCTAGTGCATTCCCCTTGTGTTGGTAGGGATTGCTCCTTAGTTCCTCTCTCTATTCTTGCTCAACAAATAAATCCATTGTGAGGACTTTAGCAGGAGAGGCTGTATCGTATTTGCATGTGGATGTCTGATGTTCAATATCTATGGTAAGAGGTTAAGACTTCAGTCAAATTACTGAACCGAATGGATAGAGATGGAATGTGCTGTCCATTTGGCAAGAACATAATTTAATTTAAAAAATGAGTGAGCAATACATATATTCTTTGCCTCCACAAAAGAACTGAAGTTTCTGAGAGATTTCCCTTCCCTGACCCCACCCTAGGTGAGTTACAGGGGTCCACATGAAAAAATAAGTCTCCTTCATGTCATTCAAAAGTGAGAGCCCAGCTGGGCCCTGGTGGCTCACACCTGTAATCTTAAGCACTGAGGAGGCTGCATCCTGGAGGACTGTATTTGAAGCCAGCCTCCATCTCCAAATAATTAGCAAAAGACATAGCTCAAGTGTTAGAGCACTAGCTATGAGCAATAGAGGCCATGAGTTCAAACATCATTATTAGCAAAAACAAGCAAACAAACATACAAGCAACAACAACAACAATTAGAAAACCTGAAAGCCCACTCCAAGATTTACTTTCTCTCGGCCTTATGATGGCCTGGCATCCTCATGTTCAACTCTAGGTTTACACTTTATTGATGGATTTTTTTTCTCCTGTCACTGTCTTCTGTGTGTTGCCCATGTTTCAATTTTCTTGAGTCTAGGCCTATAACTGAGCTCGGTTGAGTTTTATGAAAAATTTGTCCATTATTAAATACACGTATGCATGAGCAGAGGGACTCATTATAAGTATGTGAGATCACGAGGGGGAAAATATTTACAAAGAAAACATTTGCCCAGATTGAATGTTTGAGATCCCACAGTTGTTCTCAAACAGAAGTAGTATTTAGTGATTAAACTTGTACCTCATTGTGCTAGTGTATGTCACCTCCTTGACTTCCCACCCACTTTCACCTTGTTCGGCTTCATCACAATGTGTTCTTTCTCCCAATTATTCAATAACAAGCTATAACTCCCCTTGTATTACAGACCTTCCACCTGTCTTTCCTGCTCACATCCACTCCAGAGATTGTATTGTACACAGGAGGTTTGTTTTTTAATGTATGCATAGCAGCCTTAGGAAAAGCAGAAGTAACATGAAATCTTACAAATTATCACTGGAACTAGTTGACAGTAAATGATATCTTATAGGAGCAGAGTGGAGAGCTTAGATTTGTATGTTTCTCTGTAGTGTTCAATTTCAGAACATATTTCACTATCATGCCAGTTTGTACTTTGGATACGGATGACACCATTTTGCTTTCTGCAAATACTTTGCATTTCTTAGATAAGAGAAGGAAGTGGTTCTTTATTTTCATTAAACTTAAATGGTGAAGTAAGCATGAAATCCTTCCCTTGCCATAACTACTCTAGCACTCAAATTTAGTTAAATTTGGTTTGTCTTATTCTTACTTTTACACTGCCTTATAATTAGAATTATCTATATAGTCTGACAACTGATCATACAATATATTTTTTTTCTCTTGGATTTCTTACTGTTATATCTCCTGTGCGTTACCCATACCCTCAAGTTTTACATTTATTGTCTGTTTTGGTAATTTTCATTGATATATTGAAATACAGTTCTTGGATACAAAATTAACAGCTCTAAATCTCCTATCTCAACTTTACTTGTCCAGAAAAAGTTTCCATTGAGAAACCATGAAGCTACATGGATACACAATCATTGCAGTTTTCTTGCATTCTCTGTCTTTTCTTACCATCATTAGATTGGTATCATCTTTTGATGTCTTAACCATGTGGTTCACTGCCAGGAAACTTTTACTATGACATTCCATGTGTTCCTCATCCTGCTTTTTCCTTCACAGCTCTAAAACACCATCCAAAACAAATGGTCTTTTCTTCTTCTTTTAAAAACATGTTTTCTCTTGTCCCCAGGGCCAACACTGTCTCTCACAGGGTGGGTTTGAAATGTTTTGAAAGCAAATGCTATAAAAGAAATAATCTTTAGCACACAAAGCAATGGGGTGGACACAGAATTTATTACTGGTATGCATCTCTGGACTTGGCTTTTCCTCTCCCCTTTTATCCTTGACCTGAGTGGCAGTTCAGCAGTGCTTGCCTTTAAGTGAACTATGAGCCTTTATGTTTAGTAACAATGCTTCATTGTCTAAGAGTGGCCACAGGTGTTTGTCTTAAGCATTTAAAGATACCCTTCTTAATAACTGAGCTATGTATGTTAATAATAATGTAAAAGTCCTGAGTGCAGTAGTTGTTGGCTATCACAGGATTATTCAATTTAAAACATGCAGAAATTTAGCATCCATGTTACCAGATTGAGGTCGTTTGAGAGAGGAGCTCAGTGTGGAAGGAGAAGACTCCCATAACTCCTCACACCTTAGCAGGGAGAATTTAACTTTTTTTTTTAGAAGACTCACTCAATGAGCGTATTTTAACTGATTCAAATTAAGAGCATTAGAAGTGTTTAACATATTTGAGAAACTAAAAGGGAGAAGGCTGGTGAGCCAAAATGGTTGAGGTAGTCATTATTTCTTCACACAGAGGATTTTGTATCCCGTTCCCAAAGTGGACACACATTGGAAATATATTTTCAGGTCCTCTTGCAGTTAGCTTTGGTAAATTGGTTTAAATGTAAGTGAATGTTGAATGCTAGTATTATCCCCACAATTGGTCCTCAGCGCCACTCAGACCTGAGCTCCTCCCAGCAATGGAGTTCCTACTATACAGCTAGCCTCTCTCTCTCTCTCTCTCTCTGTCCAGACCCACCTGAGCTCCCACCTAACTCACTTCTCTCTCTCTCTCTCTCTCTCTCTCTCTCTCTCTCTCTCTCTCTCTCTCTCTCTCTCTCTCTCTCTCTCTCTCTCTCTCTCTCTCTCTCTCTCTCTCTCTCTCTCTCTCTCTCTCTCTCTCTCTCTCTCTCTCTCTCCAGACCCACCTGAGCTCCCACCTAACTCACTTCCTAACCCCATACCCTCCTGCTACCTGGATAGGAACAGGTACCATATGCTCCCTCTTGGGGGAAACATGGCTTCTCTAATAAACCTTTCTCCTGTGCCTGTGTAACTCAAACGTCACACAAGGTCACTTCCAAATCATATGTTTCAGAGCCCACATACAGTTTGCCACCTTTTCCTATCTTTCTGGCCTTGTGATGAGCTCCATTTGTGAGACACTGCTCCTTCTGCCTAGGAAGCTAGACATCCTGTATGCAGAAATTAAACAAAAATAAATAAATAAAAGCCAAAAAAAGTGTTTTAAATGGCTGCCGTTTGATGAATGCTATAGAATAACTAAAACTAACCTGTTTAAACATATGTGCTGTCTCCAAAGTCTTTGTACAAGACTTTGAATAGAAACATATTCAACTTCATCCTTATGTTCTTCCAATATTTTAAACACAAAATGCTTTCCATAACCTTGATAATTTTACATTGACCAATCTCAGCGGGTGTGCTGTGCACACATATCATGCCAGCTACTCAGAAGGTGATCATGAGGATTAGAGTTTGAAATAGCCTGGACAAAACTTGGTGAAGTCTCAGCAAATAAAAGCAGATCTGATGGTGAACTGTCTGCAATCCCACATAGATGCGGGTATAGCTAGGGAAGCAGGCAGGAATATTACAGCTAGCTCTCGTAGCATTCAGTCCCTATCAATAAAATAAAATAAAATAACTGTAGTGAAAATGTGGGGAGCATGTCTCTAGGGGTACCTGTGTTACATGCATAAGATCCTGAATTCAAATGTATCACAAAACATGTACACACAAAAGAAAACTAAGAACAACACAAAATAATAACAAAAAAAAAGAATCAGATATGGTAACAAATCCAAGGAATCACAGCATTCCAGAGGCTGAAGAGGGAACACTGTAATGTCAAGACCAGCCTTCAATACGTAGTGAGACTCTGTCTAATCATACAAAATAATGAACAACAACAACAACAAATCTCCATAGTAGATGTGACAATTTTCTAATCTTCACCAGTAGACAACATCATCAGCAATTTCAAATAAAACCAAAACTTCCTTGTATCTTTTAAAGTTATTATCAAGGTGATATACAGAGGACAGTTACATAAGAAAGGTAGTGAGAGCATTTCTTGTCTCACTTGTTACCTCTTCCCCCATTTTTCTCCCTCTTTCCCTCTCCCAGATCATTATACAGATCATGTCCAATATGTTTTTTCTTGTAAGTACCCAAATGACCACAAAAAAGGCTACACTGAAGCCATTCTTATCAAAGCAATGTTTACCATACTTAAGATATGAAACCAACCCAGATGCTCCTCAGTAGATGAATGGATCAAGAAAATTATATATACAATGGAATTCTATGCTTCCATCACAAAGAATGACACCACCCCATTTCTAAGAAAATGGAAGGATTTGGAAAAAATTATATTGAGTGAAGTAAGCCAGACCAAAGAAACGTAGGTTTCATGGTCTCCTTTATTTGTAATAATTGAACTACATCTAGGGTAATCTTAGCAGATGAGCAGAACAGCTCAATAGCTATGTACATAGGACCATATAAGATGATGCTAAGTGAAATGAACTCTGAGACATGAACACCAATGTTTTTTCTTTGCTGTTGTTCTCAGTGCACTACATGATTTCTTTTTTCTTTTGTGTTTTTCCCCACTATGGTTTATCCCCTGTTGTCACTGCATTTGGGTACACAGGGTACTGTATATATGTTTATCTAAACTAGGAAAGGGAGGAAGAAACAGCACAATGGTGAGACAAAATTTCCTTGTAAAGCTACTAAGTTGGAGAAAAACTGTCTTTCCCTTAGAGACTCAAAAGTGGTTAAACAAAATATTTAGGCAGCGTTTTAATGAATGGATGTATAGCAAAACAAAAACTGAAAAATAACGTTCTCAGTACTTACCAAAAATATAACTTTAGTAACAATCAGTAACAGTATCACTACAATATATCATTAGAAACAATCCTATAACTTAATGAAGACTCTGAGTAAGGGAAACATTTCTCCAATGAGAATAGACTTTATATCTGTATCTGTTTAGAAGTTTGAGATTAATTTATGCATATTTCATGATTATTACATAATATGTTGAATGTAGATGTAAAATTATTTCCTAAAATTACTTCTTAACTATCACAAAATGATATTCAAAATTTAAATAGGTATTGGTCAAATTTAGTTATAGAACACTGAGTGGGGTAAGGAAATGTGCTATGACACACTATAACACATTTACAACTTTAGATATTTACTATAGGAAAAATACAAATACATTAAAATAATATTTGTGTTCATTTTAGTAATAAGGAGCATAATAATTTAGCCCAAAACAAAAGAGGTCATCTTTAACACGTTTTAACTTTTCTCCTCATGGAGTATACTTCTCTAGTCAAAAGATTTAGGTCCTCTCATGACCTAGATGAAGTTACTTATTAGATATTTTCAAGATTAATGGAGTTTTGAAACAATGAACATCCCTAATGACAATGAGAAAGATTACCTTACAAATATTAGTCTCTGATTTATATTAATTTGAACATAATTTCTTAATGCATAGGATTCTTCCACATTAGTCAAGAGGATTGTTTTCCCTCACCCTTTTAAGTGGGTATAAAATAACTGTTTCAGTATTTATCACTTCTGTCAGTCACTATGATTAAATTCTATGTGTTTTGTGAGCAAAGATGGACATAGCTATCCCTTGCTATGAGAAATATATAGAATAGAGTATATAGAAATAAATAGAATTAGAGTAATTCAAACCATAATATACACAACTAAAAAATCTGCACTATTGGGAAAATCAACTCAGGGTCATCAACCTTCACTTGAATGTTGGAGTTCACTGTTGAATATTCTTTTTCCCAGATAAAATAACAACAAAATTTAGCCAAGTTGAAATATGATGATTTTTTAACATCCTAAAGAGCCTTCCATATAAACTAAAAATGTACATTTAAATTAAAGGAAACAAAACCAAAAAGAAAAAAAAAAAGGAAAACAATTTTCCAGGAAGCATGAATTAAATCCCAGACTATTTGTAAGTATTCTTTTTTCTTTCCCTTTTCCTCATAGTTACGTTTTCCACATAATAGTTTTCAGATATTTGAAACTGCTTATTTCTTATTTGAAATTATCTTTCTAAATGAATCCCTTCCAAAAAATATATGTATTCAAGAGAGCTGTTCTTATGGGTGGAATGCTTCCAAACACTTGACTGCTTAGCGAAGATTTCTCAGGCAATAGAGAAAACACTGTGTTGTTCTCAAGGTATCCTCGCATGTCTGCATAGCTAAGCAGTTCAAACATAACCTGATGAGGAAGAAACATGTCTTTGTCTGACCATTCAGCTATGCTGACACTCACCTGGTGCTCTGTACATAGACAGCTATCAGTGATAAATGTACTGAAAGGTATCTGTCAGCCAAGCCAGAAAACTGCTGTTTCCTGGAAAGAAAGTGGAAGAAAATCTTGCTTTCATCTTCAACTTTCATTTGGTAAAGATCAGATACTATTCTGGCATACCAAAATCATCATCTTCTATCTATAGGAAATTATTTCAGAGAACTTTATTCTGACTTATTTCAATAAGGTTTTTTGTTGGTAATATGAATGGTAAATTAAGTTGATCACAAAGACTTTCTCTTCTCCGAATTACCTGTTTCACCTTGGAAAGCTGCACAAAATGAACCTCTTAAGCCTTTTGAAAATGACCTTTTTCTTTTTTTTCCTCCCTCAGCAATGATTTATCTTTCTCCTGGAAAATCCGTTTTACAAAAGGGAGTCTGATTAAAGGAAGCCAAGCAGCACAAACACTTGCAGAAGATCCTGCTTATCTGGAACTCCCTTGACAATGTATGTTTTTTGGGGTTGGGAATGCTGCAGGTTCAAGGGATAATTCTGCCTTTCAGGCATTTCAATTTATTTCATGCCTGAGCACTGTCATTGTACACAGACAAGATGAAACGCATCGTTGTGTAAAGAAATTGAAATGGAATCCTACTTGACCCAGCAGGGTGGGGCATTATGTTTGACTCAGTAGTGATTCCTGGCATAATATCTAATTCCAGGAGGAAAATTTCTTGATATGGCCACCTGCTGTGAACGGCTTTGTCCAGGGATCACAAGTTGTTCTGGGTGACTAGGCTCAGGACATCCCTAGAAGAATGCCGCTCCTCTCCTGCTGGCATTTAGATCTCTTCATTTTCTCCATGCTTTCTATTCAACAGGAACAACTGAATGGAAGTGTGGGGGGAGGGGGGAGGTGGAGGGAGCGGAATATGAAGCTCTCCACACTCCCGCAGCTATGAGAGTCAAGGCCCGCTTGACCTGAGATCCTTATTTATTTAATTTTGTTTTGGAGTGCAATCATTATTTCTTCACAGGGCACTTTTTAATTTTTACCCTTCTCAGGCCAGCCCCTTTGCATGTCTTTCTCTGTTCAGTGTGTGTGAAGTATTTACTTTGAAAAGGCTGCACACCAATAGATTAAATAAAAGAGGAACACTCGGTGTCTCACAAGAGAGAGTCGTGCAGACAGCTTTATTACTTCTATCAGAGAACAAAGATTTTTCCCAGCATGCAGAGGATTATTAGGCCAGAAGGAAATAAATGGGGTGTGTGATGTCAACGCTTCAAATGCGATCGAGAAAAAAAAAATGTCTAATTGATTTTGTTGCAATTATGGCTTTTGGAATGTAAATTCTCCGTTTTTACTTCTGAACTATCTTTGTTTCCTAGAATTTTAAAAGATTTACTTGGACACAAATATAAATACTAAACCTAATGGGACTTCTCCGTAACAAAAATATCTAGAGAGTAGAGGTTTAAAGTACTCTCACTCAAAAAGGAAACGTTAAAAGGTTAACAGCAGCAGCAGCAGTACTTGACAACTTTTCCCTAACGCACCTCCTTCCTATACCTAGCCTTCTTTAAAAAAAAAAAAAAAAAAAAAGAAAGAAAAATAAATTGTGATACCATGACATTTTCAATATTCAAGCATCAATACTCTTTACTTTAGTCCGTTAAAAATGAATTCAATTAATAATGAGAAACTTTCAAAATCTTGTCAATGGGATTGAGTCATTTTTTTTTCTTCTTATTTTTTAAAATTTTTTCCAGATATCAGTTTACGTAAGGCTCATTTAGTTCATAGTGAAAGCTTATTTTCACTTTTTAGTTACTTTTACTTCAATTAGATACTTTGAAGACCAGAAATAAATAGTAGTTATTCAGTCTCTCCAGAATTAAAAAAGGGAACATTTTATGTGTTGATTCTTAACTGAAAGGAAATGAATGTTAAAAATTAATGTATAACATATGTATTAAATATGGACATTTACACCAAAAACATATTTAATATCTTTATAGAATCCTAAGTACATATGATATGTATGTACATATGTATATGTATATTATATAAAATAAATATCTCTATATTATAGCTTCCTTATGTATTACTGAATTATTTATATTGCTCTGAGATTTAATTATGAATAATTTAGAATATTCTCAAATTTTATGTTTTAAAACATCCAAAAGTTTTGACAATATATGGGATCAAATTTTGTGCACTTTTATTATGTTCATCTAAATTTAAATCATTTGGTTTATACATAATTTATTTCATAAATTTAATTAAAGAATCTGAAGTAGTTATTGACCTTATTAGCATTGATGCTTCATTAGCTTCCTTGACCTAAGAAGTGTATGCTATAAGCAAAATATAGGATTTGATCAAAGAAGTTAATAAAAATGAAAAACAAAAAACAATATAGAACATTTTAAAAGATGAAGTACAAAAGCATATATTATCACTTTTAGGAGAATAATTGTGAACTGTTTTATATATATATATATATATATATATATATATTTGGGATATACATTATTTTCAAATATGATATATTTAAAAAGAAGCCTGTATGTAAAATTTCTGACTAGATTCCTTTAAAGCTGTAAAGTTCTTCAAAGTGGGTCTAGCCTAGGGAATGTCTACCTACACAGTGGCCAGGTAATATTGACAAGTCTTCTGCACCAAAGGGCAACCTTAACCAAGTTGTTGGAGCACATGTGGTAGGAAAAATTGGGAGAAATATAGGGAAGAGGGCACTGTTCATAATATATATATATATATATACATATGTATATATATATATATATATATATATATATTCTCATTACCTGACTTATGTAACTGTAACCTATCTGTACATCAGCTTTACAATAACAGGGGAAGAAAAAAAAGGCTTTGCCTGCTTAGGCACCTATGCATACTACTTTGGAGCTGAAGTAGAGTAAGAAAGGCATATGTATATGTGGTGGCTAACTGCTGAATGTCAAGGTCATTTAGAGAGGGGGGGTGGGGACTTACTACAGTATGGAAGGTCAGAGAGCCAAGTGTAGAAAGACTTCCTAGTGAAGTTTAGTGAGGTATGGAATTTCAGATTCAGCAAAGCTGAGAGGGTGTCTTTACAGAAGTGTTGGTGTTTATAGTGAGGAAACCTGAATGATGTGGGAAGGAATGTAGTCATTATAGCATGTGTGAATCCAACCTATATTATGGTGACATAAATGTGTAATATAAAGGTAATTGTGATATAAAATTGACTTTTTTAAAGATTTGTTTTTAAATAAATACATTGAAAACAACTATGAAAAAGCAATTAAAAATTGTATTATTTATTTATTTATTTATTTATTTATTTATTTATTTATTTATTTATATTTTTTGCCTGTCCTGATGCTTGAAATTGGGGTATGGGTGCTGTTTCTGAGCTTCTTTGGCTCAAGGCTAGTGCTTTACCACGTAAGCCATAGTGCCACTTATGGCCTTTTCTAAGTAGTTTATTAAAGATGAGAAACTCACAGGTAGACAATCCTTCCCAGGCTAGCTTCAAACTCTGATCCTCAGATCTCAGCCTCCTGAGTAGCTAGGATTATATGCATGAGCCACTAGCACCTGGCTGATTTCTCTTTTAATGTAAAAAAGGAATTATATTGTTCTAATGGAATTGGAGCTACTGGTGTATACAAATTTTCAATATATGCCATAGGTTATAGAAGTATATATGAGTAATTATAAATATATTGATATATGCACATAAACATATACATATATAAAATCACATACCTACTTACATGTGTGAATACATATGTATCACATGCATATTCTCATACAGAGTAAATACACACACACCCATCCACAATACATATATATACTTCCCGAACTCAGTAAACCGAAAAATTGAAAGAAATGATCCTTTAAAAGTAGGCACAATTAATATCCAGGGCTCTCTTTCTATATACCAATCAGTATTAAATGAACCAAACAGAAACCTACACAAAGAATTGCTTTCCAGGCTCATTGTTAAAATGAAAGATGATCTGAAAAGTCTATACAGCTAGATTCAGAAACAATCATTTCATATACTATTACTTTACATGTTGATATTTAGGTTGGTTTTGTTTAGTCACAGATGTTGTTCCTTGCTTTATGTCTGTAAGGACTCAAGTGAATTTATACTACCTGGTGAAATGTCAGTCACCACTGACAACAAAATCTATAGTCTAAGTTTTTAATTTCAAAACTCCACAGTAATTATGTTTATTTGTGGTGCACAATGATAATTGAAGAAGAGTTTTGAAAAGTTTGCAAGGTGTAGAGCTTTATATTCCAAAGAACAAATTAATCATTCTTAGATAAAGTTTTAGACTAATCTAGCCAAAGAACATATTTCTAATAAAAAAAAAACTGTGCTTAGAATACAGAGTCTGAAATTTCCCATCTTTTCCAGTGAATGGTTTAGCTCAAAACACTGAAAAAAAATTCATGAATCAATGAATTGTCTGTTCTGTCAAAGAAATTCCAAGAGGAGAATTTTGAAATGAAAAGGATTGTAGTCAACCTGTAGGAACTGAAAAAATTATTTGCTGGATATTCACATGCCTTCTTTCTTCCCAAGAAAAGGGTCTGGCCCAAAGAAACATAGGTCCCATGGTTCCCTTTTTTTTTTTTTTTTGATAACTAGCATATGTGTAGGATAATCCTACCAAACAAGCAGAAAATATCAAAAGCTATGTACATATGACCATATAAGATGTTACTAAGTGAAATGAACCCCAAGATAGGGGTTTTATCTTTGTTGTTATTTTTAATTATTATGTGATTTTGGGGGGGTTCTTTTGTAAGTTTTTTCCCCATTGTATAACCCCTGTTTTCACTGTATTTGATTCCAGTGTCCTGCATCTTGTATATAAATTTTTCTAATTTTGTGAGGGGAAGGGAAATAGCAAAATGCTGAAACAAGGATAAAGGCTGACTCATTGTAACAAAGAGATGTATAAGACACAGTGTTCAAAGGAACTTTACAACTTTGGGAATGGGGAGGGAGAAGTTGGGTAGGTGGGGAGGGAAAGGATAGTAAGGGGAAAACAACAGAGGGGTAACAATGCTCCATAGGAAATGTACTACTCATGTGACTGTAACTCTCTGTACAGTATCTTTACAATAAAAAAAATTAAAGAGTCTGGGAATTATCCCAACTGTGATCATCAGGGATGCAAATTATCCCAATAACTTCTGTAAAATTGGAAGAATATATTCCTGCCTATTACTAACTGGTTATCATTCATAATTATTGCTTTGAGTTTTCATTATACTTCAACTGAAAACAAGAACAACAACAAAACAGTAACAACAACAAAAGCCTTTTTACACAAAGAATGTAACTGTTAACAATTTATCAACTTACCAGTTAGGACACTCAACTATTTCAGTGTATTTATTTTCTAGTACTGAATAATCTCTCCCCTTCTAAGCTGAAAGTTTCCACATTTCCCCAAACAAACTAAAAGAAAGTGTATCTCCATATACTCAGCTAGTATATTGTGTAAGCAAACATTACAGAGAGGTATTGTGATAATTTTCCCTATCATTGAAGATTCAAAGTCAATGACCTAAATTCATATTCTATGTAATATTTAGAACATCTCTACCAAGAGGCTTATTACATTGTCCTGACCCTTATTCTCTTCACCCTAGGTTAAACATTCAAAATATAATGACAAAGAAAAGCCAGGTACCAGTGACTAGCACTGGTAGATGATTCTAGTTAGCAGATGTTGAGCCCATTCTTTCTTATAGAAATGTTTGATTTATCATAACAGTGTGAGATTTTGTTTGAAAATAAACATAATGATCTCTACATGAAAATAGAAACTTTATGTTAAACAAGCTTTCTGGTTGCCCTAGAAGATTCAGAAGTTCTGACAATATAAGCCAATATTCCTCATGGTAACAGTGCAGTATGTAATTCTCTGGTATCAATTGACACTGGAATGATTACTCTCTCATTGGCCTTGATCACTGCGTATGTCTTTGTTTTACTAGCACACTGCATATTTACTTTCATCATCTATATAAATTCAATTGTACTAGTTTATGCTACACTGAGGCTGCTGCAGATATGTAAGAATATCTTGCATTAGTTGTAATAATAGTATTCTAGTAGCAACATTAGTAGGAAGCCAAAGTAAGTTTCAAGAAATACAGAAGATCACACGCAAAAATCTGACAGAGAGGGATCTCATGCCTTGCTTTTTTTAAGCAACAGAGAGAAACAAAGAATCTTAAGACTCTGCATAGAGCTGAGGTGCTATATACAAGAGAGAAGTCTCAACACATGAGAGTAGGTATAGTTTTAGGATATGATTGGTGATCTGGTAACTTAAGTATTTTTTTATGTTTTTTTATTGTAAAATAGTGAATAGATGAGTTACAGTTACATAGTAAGGTAATGAGTACATTTTCACTTTAGCCCAAAGGTCCAATAGTTTTCAGCACCCATGAATGGTGCAGAATAAACTGTGAATGCTACTTGACCTAAAGCAGTCTTGCCAAAAAAAATTGACAAATATCACAAGAATTATCCACATTGACATGCTTTCACACCTTCACAAATATCATAGTGTTTAATGATGTTTTGGAGAATTAAACTGTCTCTCTGGGGAGCTGAACAAAGGAAATGAAGTTACATATCATGTCCATCTCTGTTTATGGACTTAGATATATTGTTTGCATAATTCAGTGACAAAGATAACAATTTGAAAATAAAAAAATAGCATAAAAATTGCAGCTAGACACCAAGAGGAGATTTTTTCCAGAACAGATATGTCATAAATTATTTGACAAAGCTTTAGAAAAATCTCAACCAGATCTAGACAAATGTTATAACCATTGCAGCTGAGTTTAAGTCACAGTCTTCCAGCAGAGAGATGACTGGAAACTCAAACACACACACACACACACACACACACACACACACATTCTATTTAGTGTGTGAGAGTACATTTCCTCAGAAATGATTTTTTTTTTTGCACTGGTAGAATCTTCTGAAATGATTCTTAGGAATTCTGTTAACCCTGTTGGAAGTTTCTGTTTTAGGTTTTAACTGACTCTCACATTGATTCTGATTCTTAGAATGAGAAAACCCAATAAGTCATCCCTTAGATACTCTCCTCTAATTAGGTTTATTTCACACTGGCTATGTTGCCTGATGCACTTGCACCTGATACTCCTGCTCTTTTTTTTTTCTGTAGATCACATTTTTTGGTTCTACTTTTGAGAAATCCCATCAAATAGATTTCATCACTATGCTTGTAACATTTTCTGACCACTTTCTCGGTCGTCAAGTATGCTTTTCAAAACTGAATCTGATGATAAGGCAGGGGAGACGACGTTCAGAATGAAAGTTCATGTAATGAGCCATCATCAGCACCATCCTCTAACAATTTACAGGTTCAGGTGTCGTGATAACAACCCATCTGGGCACTAAGTAAAAAAGGAAGTTTCTGAAGCTAACCAGTCCATAAATTCTAGGAAAGTATTTATATGATATTCTCCTGGGAACTGTGACTCTATCCTCCGAAGAACATTCCTTGTGATGGTCCTTGCCCTTCCCTACTCTCATTGTTTGAATTTAAATGTGTTATTTTTTGGCACTGAAGCACTTCAAAGTTGTCCTTCCTTTCTATCATTTATCAGTATTTCATATCCACTGGGATCCCAGTGACAATTGGCAGCAGCACAGCAGGCCTAAAATAAGACATAACTGGTCCTACCCAGGAGTGCACAGCTAAACAAGAAGTGTGACCAGTGTGACTTAGATGAAGATGTTGAGTGTACTGTGATGTAGATCTACATAGAAGACTATGGAAACCTGGAACCTGCAAAGTATATACCCATGAGACAATGCCTCACCTATATTGATGAACTTCCATAATGATTTCCACAGAGGTGTTGCATTAATTTACATTCCCAACAAGGTAAAGTTTTCTTTTTATTTTGTACCCTCACCAGCATTTGTAGTTTATTTTTCTTAATGATTGCCATCTGACTCTGCTGACATGAAATCTTAGTGTACTTTCATTTGCTTTATGGTGAAAAATATTGGATCTTTCTTCATTTATATTTCTTCTCAGTATTGTCTGTTCAATCATTTCCCCATTTACTTTAATATATGCTCTGTGTCTGGTTAATTTTTTTAAAATGTCTTTGCAAAATCTAGATATGAACCTTATATTTAGTGAAGATTATTTTCCCATTCTGTGGATTTTCTCTTGATTGTAGCATTTTTTTTCATTTAATTGGATCCTTTTAACAAATTACTCATAATGTGAATTCTGTTAATGTATAATACTGACAAAACTACTAATATTAACTATATTATAAATAATGTGGTAAATATTTTCACATATATATCATACTTATGTTAACTATGTTCCAATAATCATTTTCACTTTTTGAAGATAACTGAGATTTAAAGTAAATAAATAACTTCTAATTGTCTAATTTGGAGGGTAGAACTGGGAAATCTAGTACAAAAGGAAGTAAATTGAATCAACATATTGTGGCCCTGAAAAATTATATGAGGTA
This sequence comes from Dipodomys merriami, assembly GCF_024711535.1. Lineage (NCBI taxonomy): Eukaryota > Metazoa > Chordata > Mammalia > Rodentia > Heteromyidae > Dipodomys > Dipodomys merriami. The sequence continues at coordinate 43,865,914 of NW_027206401.1, forward strand.
CAGTGTGTAGAGAGCTGCGAGAGGCCGCACCTGGAAGATGGCGCCGGCTTCGGCCCTCCGCCTTCCCGATGGCAAGTGCTCTCGTGGTAAACAACTCCTTATATGGCTAAGGCAAAGAATCTGGCTTGCTTTAGCGCACCTGAACCTATTGGTGGTTCCCACGTGGCGTATCTGGGTTGGCTACCCAGCGGGTACTTAAGACTGTGGGGAATTCTCCCCAGGGTTGGGGTCAGAAGATTACTAAAAGGTCCTGAATAAACTGCAGAGAGAAGAGTTCGGTGTCGCGTCTTCCTTGCTGGTCGAGGCGGTAGCGACACGTGGTGGCCCGTACGGGGAACTCAGCCATAACCCCAACGAGGACTCAGAACTCTCTGCGGTCAGGGTGGTGCACCGGTAAGTTCCCAGGTAAAAGGGGAATCCGCGACAAAAGCGGGGGGTAAGTCCCCAGGTAAAAGGGGAATCCGCGACAAGAGCGGGGGGATTTTTGCTCTTCTCGGTAGATAAAGAGAGAGCGAGAACCCGGGGCTAGTCAATAGAGTAGCCAAAAGTGAAAGTAAAAGTTTGTTTACCAGCTTTAAATGTTTAAAACATGGGCGCTTCTTCTTCGCACCCAATTTTTTTGGCTCTCAATGAGCTACTGCACTCAAAAAAGTTAAAAATAAAAAAGAGTATTTTAGAGAGATTTTTGAATGAATGTGACATCGTTGCCCCGTGGTTCACTGTCTCCGGAAGCCTCACGGTGGCCTCTTGGGAGAAACTAGGGAGGGACCTAGATTTTGCCTCTGAACAAGGAACGCTTAAGAGCGGAGTGAGACCAATATGGAAACTGATAAGAGGCTGTCTCGAGGACCAGCGTTGCAGTGAGGTGGTAGAGAATGGTCAGGCCGCCCTAGAAATGCTGCAGGAAGAAAGATCGGAAAGGGCAGACAGGGAAAAGGAGGAGAGCAGGGGGGGGGTTATATCCCGATTTTGCCAAACTAGAGACCTCTGAGTCTACAGACTCAGAGGAACTACAATCACTCATAGAACAAATAGAAAAAACAAAGATAAGAAAGAGGAGGAAAGGGAAGGAGAGAGAGGACCCAGATAAAGACGAATGCACGCCCTCCGTGCACAGCCCCACACCTTCGGCCCCTCCGCTCTATGCGGAGGACCCCGGAAGTGGCAGCCCCGGCTGTTCTTTCAGCCCAGGCATGTGGAAAGCGGTCAGAACCGAGTTACATCTAGCCTGTCCAATATTTCAGGATCCACAGGGACAGCGGTATCATGAACCCTTAGATTTTAAGGTTATAAAATCTTTAGCTGAGTCTGTGCGGACATACGGAATCACAGCCTCCTTTACTGTAGCCCAGGTGGAGGCCCTAAACAGACATTGCATGACACCCGGTGATTGGAGTGGGCTCGCACGAGCTTGTTTGAGCCCAGGTCAGTATTTAGATTGGAAGGTCTTTTTGATTGAATTTGCTAGTGAAGAGGCTGCGGCCAATCAGGCTGGGGGAAACCCAGCTTGGGACAGAGATATGCTGCTTGGACAGGGGAGATTCGCCAATCAGCAGATAGGCTACCCGGTTCAAGTTTATGAACAAATCAATAAAATTGGCATAAAGGCATGGAAGGCCTTACCAAATAAAGGCGAGGTGAGTGGCAATCTCACCAAAATCCTGCAGGGCTCTATGGAGCCGTTTTCGGACTTTGTTGCCCGTGTGGTCGAGGCCGCTGGCAGAATTTTTGGTGACCCAGACGCAGCCATGCCATTAATTAAACAGCTTGTTTACGAGCAGTGCACTAAGGAATGCAGAGCCGCCATAACCCCATATAAGAATAGGGGACTAGAAGCATGGATGAAAGTTTGCAGAGAGCTGGGCGGACCACTAACTAATGCTGGATTAGCTGCTGCTGTGGTGCAATTAACCCAGAAGAATGGGGCTGGGAAGGTGGCTCAGTGGTAGAGTACTTGCCTTGCATGCTTGAGGCCCTGGGTTCGATTCCTCAGCACCACATAAGCAAAAGGAAAAAAGCCAGAAGTAGTGCTGTGGCTTAAGTGGTGGAGCGCTGGCCTTGAGCTGAAGAGCTGAGGGACAGCGCCCAGGCCCAGAGTTCAGGCCCAGGAAAAAACCTATTCAAAAAACACTGCAAATTTGTCTAAACAGTTGTCTAGTTATCTTTTAGGTAATTGAACTGGGGAGTTCGACAGCCTGATGGAACCGCTCAGGGTTGCCATCGTCATGGTGAACTCGACCTGAGTGGATGCCGGATTGGCGGAGGGGTTATCTTCATGGATCTCCGCTGCTATGAATCATCTTAAGGAATGGGCGGGTTTAGGAGCCCTGACAGGCCTCCTGGTGTTAGCCTCCTTGGTATGTCTGTGGTGCATTTGCCAAATTAGAGGTTCTCAGTGTCGCAGTGCAGCCATGATTATCCAAGCCTTTACAGCCATTGGAGCAGGTCAGTCCCCCCAAGCGTGGCTTGCCACCCTAAAACAATGAACACAGATTGCAAAGTACTGCAGTCGAGAGGCATGAGTTTTGCCCTCGAGGAGAGCATGTTTGATTGCACACGGGTTTGATTCACCTTTTCCCATCCTTGTGAAAAACGAATTAATGGACAGGCTGAGTCATCCCTAGAGAAGGTACCCTCTGGGAGAAGGCTTGTATGCAGTCCTTGCATTGCACAACAGGGATCAGACCTCTGTTCTCATCTGTGTTCTTTAAACAAAAAAGGGGGAACTGTAGAGAGCTGCGAGAGGCCGCACCTGGAAGATGGCGCCGGCTTCTGCCCTCTGCCTTCCCGATGGCAAGTGCTCTCGTGGTAAACAACTCCTTATATGTCTAAGGCAAAGAATCTGGCTTGCTTTCGCGCACCTGAACCTATTGGTGGTTCCCACGTGGCGTATCTGGGTTGGCTACCCAGCGGGTACTTAAGACTGTGGGGAATTCTCCCCGGGGTTGGGGTCAGAAGATTACTAAAAGGTCCTGAATAAACTGCAGAGAGAAGAGTTCAGTGTCGTGTCTTCCTTGCTGGTCGAGGCGGTAGCGACAACAGTGAGTTAAAATAATCCTAAAACTAAAACAGAAAACATATACATATTGGTTGAAGCAGAAATAAATGAGAAAATTAAAAATATTCTTAATAAAGAGCAGCACAACATAGTTTCAAACCAAAGCATAACTTACTGTAATATAGAAAATATCTCAGAAGACAAAAAGTAATTAAAACATGTAAGAAGGTGAAGAAAAATATCAAATTGCGACAGGATTTGGCATAAAAGACAAAGGACAGATGAAGAAGACAGAATTCATGGCATGTAGTTTGTCTAACACTAGCAGAGATCACTGTAAGAAAATAGTTTATTGTAAAAGGTATTTTAGCATATATTAAGAAAACAGCATATTATCACATATTAACGATTCACAATGTTAGCAACTAAAACATTATTATATCCTAATCTTTAAATTGACCCATGAAGTGCTATTGGCAACACTGTTTAAAAATAGCAAATTAAAGGGTTAAAAAGTTAAATACTTTGAACATGTTTTCATAGGTATTAGGTAATTACATTATTCAAGGTTCTCTGGGCCTTGAGTTCAAGACCATGTATAGTAAGTGAATGAATGAATGAATGAGTGAATGAAATAAAAAATAGGGAGGTGTGAGAGGACATAAGAGAACAAAATAAGGGTGAACACAATCTAAGTAAATTAAAGTACTAAGTATTAATTATATTAAACTACTATCACACTTATTTGTACTAACAAAAAATAAACACTAAAAGAACAAATAATCTACTCAATGATGAACTTGACATTTTGCACATAAATTTCAATTGGCAAATAAATACCTAAAAAAATATTCAACATTATTTAGCCACCTAGGAAGTCCAAATGAAAACAATATGGAGATATCATCTCATCCAAATCAAGAAAACAAATGAAGGCCAGACATGGTAATTTACACCCATAATGCCAGCTTAATTGGGAGATAGACAAGAGCATTATGTTTATATGTTGCTAAGACCCTCTTTCAGAATCATTTGGAAATGTTGGTGCACACTTCCCTGGCAGCTCTCTTCCACCAGCTTCATCTTCTCTTCCAACCTATAAGAATACATTAGTTCTAACTAGGATCATAATATTAAGCATTTCAATACTAAATGTCTGGTTAGAGTGCTCTTATAACTAAATAATGGCACCAAGTACAAAACTGATACACAAAGTATAATATTTAGCATACACTTATAAATTTTGTTTAAAATTATTGATTTGAATGATGTCATATATAATATTAGGCACAAATATTCAATCTTAAGGAATGCAGTGAATGAGAGAAGTGCAACATTTGAACTAAGATTAGTTTAAACTAATCATTTTGTATTATGAGCATCTACCATGATCATAATACATGATTGAGTAAATGGAAAATCATTTCACATTCCCATATTTTAAGGCCTCAATTACAAAGTTTTGTCAATTTTCCTGAATTTATGTGGCAATTATAGATAATCCTAATTAAATTATATTGACCTAATGTAATGTAAATAGAAATTTTAAAGGAAAGCTAAAACCATATTACTATATATGTAGCAAGAATGGCCTATATATTTTTAAGCTCACCATGGTAGTGTGAACATCTGTAAACCTATCTACTCAGGGTGAACAAGAGTATTACCATTTCAGGGAACCTATGCAAAAAGTTAGTGAAATCCCATCTCAACTCACAAGTTCAGCAAGATACTATGAGCTGGCATCATAGCTATGCAAGAGGCAAAATAAAAGAACCACAGCCCAGAAAAAGACAAAAATGTGAGACACTATTAATAAAATATGGCAAAAAAAAGGCTGGAGGCATGCATCAATTGTTAGAGTGTTTGCCTAGGTAATGTGAGGCACAGAGTTCAAACTCCAATACAAACAATGAAAGGATGTTCTATTATTATAATGACTGAAGCCATATTAAACCCTCCCAAAAAAGTTCATTTCAATAAAACTTCTCAAAGTACAACTGACAAATATTTGATCAAGAAAAGGTCAAACTCACTGTAAAGGACTTTGAGTTTTGAGAGGTACTGATTTTTCTTTTTTTTCTAGATTTTGAAGAATTATATTAAGAATCAGCAGCTGATAATTAACATGTACCTAATCATTACTTGTGGAATCAATACTTTATGCTGTGGGCTCTTGTTTTTCTATGTTCAAGGACACTGTACAAAAGGAGGTTTCCTGATTGGTGCATTTAAATTGAAGATAAACCTATAGACATGTTCTTTTCCTGGGAGCATGGGAAGGAGGTTTTAGAGACAGTTTCTTACTTTGGATATATATGTCCAGACTTAGGGAATTCTGAGGTAGAAGACATCAACAGGTTTGAACTCTTCATGCTAGGGGCAAGTGGGATGCATTGCATCAATTGGAAGGATGAATATAGATTGCAAGACATAGAAATTAAGCACACTGAAAGATTTAAATACTACTGTCAAAGAAACCTGTTTAGTACTCTGACTAATGAATTTAATTGAATGAAGACAAATAGCATTTTTTGTCTGATATCACACACTCACACGGTTGTGGTTCAAAAATATTTGTGAATTAAATAATTGCTCATTCTATCCAGTTTTCATATCCAATGTTTTCTTTCTCAGTAGTGTCCAAATTTTATGTGAAGCAAGGCCCCAAATTAGATCAACAAAAATACATGTATTACCAATAAAACCACTGACCAGGTTTACTTATTCTTTTTTCCAGAAATATTATTTAAAAATATTTTGTTATCTTTAAGTAGCTGAAGAGGTACCATTCAGCAAGGCAGTTTATGAGTACAATAAGTTTTCAATGGAGCAAAAAACAGCTAAAGGGCATCAAAAAGTGAAAGGGACAGAAAATAATAAAAACTTAAGAAGTGTTAAAAGTTGGTGGATTCACACAATGAGCAACTGTAATTTGCTCATAAATTTTAAAAAATATAAGTTATTTCACATCAAACTGAAACATCACTCAAAATTATCTGTCTTCTAATTCCATGTGACAGATTAGATATTTTAAATGGCCAGTTACATATCAATTAATTTAACAAGGGATTGATTACCAGAATAGATAAAGAACTCAAGTAACTCAATAAATAAATAAACTTTAATTGGGTAACTATCTGAAGACCCATCTCTCACATATTTGCATTCATGTTTATTTAAAATGCCCACTAGCCTTAATCATTAGGGACATGCAAATCAAAGATACAATAAAATACTACCTCATAGCATTCACTATGATCACTACAAAGACAGTATTTTTTTAAACACTGGCAATATGTGATGAAAGACAAACCTCTACTATAGTCTTTTGGTAAGAATATGAACTATTTTAGCAAATATAAAAATATTAAGAAAATTTCTATAAAATTATAAATGAACCATGAATAGCATGTAGTAATCATAATCTCATATACTCATGGGAAATGAGATCAAAATGTCAAAAGTTATGTATAATGGACTTCTTATTTTCAACTGCTTTATTGGAGTGACAAAATTATGGAGCTGGCATGTGAAAAGATTCAGTATAGAAGAGTTAGCTGATCTACCCATCAATAATTAATCCATCTTTCCACCCAGTCCTCTATCATTTGTCTACCAATCATCTATCTATCAATCTCTCTGTCTATCTATCTATCTATCTATCTATCTATCTATCTATCTATCTATCTATCTATCTATCTATCTATCTATCTATCTGTTTTAAATAAATTTCAAGTGTTTAAATAGATGTTTGAGATTTTGTGGAAAAAATGTTTCTTATTGAGTGCTCAATTCATAACTGGTTCCTAAAGTAACCTTCTGTGTATACATGTATGAAAGAACACACATATACATATAAATCTTACATATTCATTCTCTTGGTCTCAGAGAAAATGTATATGGAAAAGATAACAGGATATAGAAGAAATATTGTATTTTAATAACTTTTTTATTGTGAGAATATTGTACAGAGGAGGGATAACAGTTATATGAGCAAGGTAATGAGTATATTTCTTATCAAGCATTGTGTTTCCTCCTTTGTTTTTCCCCTACCATCTCTTCCCTCACATCTCCACAATTACACCAATGTTCCCTTTCATCCTCCCCACAATGCCTAAATTGTAAAGTTCATTTTTCAACATAGTGTCTTGTACATCTCATAGCTTCAATGGGTCAACCTGAATCCATGTTGAACAATTTGTTTTTTCCCTTCCCCTCCATAAATTATACCAGCATCAAATACAGTGAAAACAGGGGTTATACCGTGGTGGAGAGATAAACAAACCAACAAAAAATCGTGTGGTACCTCATAAATGCATTAGAAGTAATAACACGAAAGAAAAAACCACTTGTGTCCCTATCTTGGGGTCCATTTCCCTTAACATCATCTTATCTGACCTTTTCTGCTTGTCTCAAACATATACTAGTTATTGCAAATAAGGGAAACCATGGGACCTATGTTTCTTTGGGCCTGGCTTACTTCATTTAATATCATTTTTTTCCAAGTTTTTCCATTTCCTAACAAATGGGGAAATGCCATTCTTTCTGATGGAGGCATAGAATTCCATTGTGTATATATACCACATTTCCTTGATCCATTCATCTGCTGAGGGGCATCTAGGTTGGTTCCATATCTTAGCTATGGTAAATAATGCTGCATTAATGTGGTCTTGTTTCTGATCATTTGGGTAAATGCCTAAAAGTGGGATTGCTGGGTCATAGGGGAGCTCTATATGGAGTCTTTTGAGGAACCTCCATACTATTTTCCAAAGTGGTTGAACAAGTTTACACTCCCACCAACAATGCAGTAAGGTTCCCTTCTGTTCACATTCCCTCCAGCATCTGTTATTAGAGTTCTTGATTATAGCCATTCTAACTAGGGTGAGATGGTATCTCAGGGTTGTCTTGATTTGCATTTCTTTTATGGCTAGAGAGGTTGAGCATTTCTTCATGTGACTATCGGCCATTCTTATTTCCTCTTCAGAAAAGTTTCTTTCTTTTCCTTTGTTAGTAGTCCTTTATTAAATGTTTAATAACCTCTAGAAACAAATGTAGACACATAAGTGCAATAAAAATAGTATATTTCCTCTTTTAAAAGCGCAAGGTCCTGGTTAATATAACCAATATATATATATATATATATATATATATATATGCAGCTTTCTTGATCATTCATACAAAATTATCTCTTCCAATTTCTCTTTAAGTCTTTAGCCCACTTATTTATTGGGCAGTTGTTTGAGGATTTGCTGTTGGGAGATTTAATTTTTTGAGGTCCAAGTGTATTTTAGATATGAGACTCTTGCCCATTGTATGGATAATGAGGATCTTCTCCCAATCTGTGGGCTTTCTATTGATCTTGCCAGCTATGTCCTATGCCATGAAGAAGCTCTGCAGCTTCATGCAATCCTATTTGTCCAACCTTTCTTTGATTTGTTGTGTTTCTGGGTCTCTATTAAGAAAATTTCAGCCTGTGCCTAGGAGACCTAGGGTCTCTCCTTTTCTGTCCTGTAATATTTTCAGGGTGTCTGCTTTGACTTCAGGGTCTTTGAGCCATTTGGAGTTGATTCTGGAGCAGGGTGATATATAAGGTTCTAGCTTTAGTTTTCTACAAGTGATTAACCAATTTTGCCAGCACTGTTTACTGAAGAGGGTATCTTTGTTCCATTCTATTTTTTTAGCTCCCTTATCGAAGATTAGATTTCTATAGGTCTGTGGGTTCATTTCTGGGTTTACAATTCTATTCCATTGGTCATGATGTCTCTTCTTGTGCCAGTACAAAGCTGTTTTGATTATCATGGCTTTGTAGCAGAATTTGAAATTTGGTATTGATATTCCTCCAGTGTTGTTCATTCATTTTTGCTATTCGGAGTCTTTTATTGTTCCATATGGCCTCTTCTATTTCCTTGAAGAATGAGGTTGGAATATTGAATTTGTAGATAGTCTTGGGACGTATCGCCATTTTCATGATGTTGATCCTTCCAATCCAGGAGCATGGGAGGATTTTCCACTTTCTAAGTTCTGTTTCGATTTCTTTTTTAGGTTTTTTAAGTTTTCATCATAGAGGTCCTTCACTTCTTTGGTTAAGTTAATTCCTAGGTATTTTATTTTTTGTGGAGTTGCTTTCATGATTTCAGCCTCCCTCTTCTAATTTTTAGCATACAGAAAAGCCATTGATTTTTGAGAGTTAATTTTATACCCTGCTACTTTGCCTAAGTTTCGATTCAGCTCCAGTAATTTGGGAGTGGAGTCCATGGGATTCTTTAAATACAAGATCATGTCATCTGCAAAGAGGGAGAATTTTACTTCATCTTTCCCTATTTAGATATCTTTCATGTTTGCATCTTGTCTCATTGCTGTAGGTAGGCATTCTAATACTAAATTGAAGAGAAGTGGAGAGAGTAGACATCCTTGTCTCGTTCCTGAGTTTCACAGAAATGGCTTTAGTTTTTCACCAATAAATATAATAATGGCTGTAGGTTTGTTATATACAGCCTTTATTGTATTGAGGAATGTTCCATGGACTCCTAGTTTTTCCAGGGCCTTCATCATTTGGATCTTGTCAAATGCTTTTTCTGCGTCTATTGAGATAACCTTATCTTTGCTCTTGTTGATGTGATGAATTATATTAATTGATTTTTGTATATTGAACTAGGTTTGCATCCCTGAAATGAATCATGTTTCATCGTGGTGTATGATTTTTTGGATAAATTGTTGAAGTTGATTGACCAAAATTTTGTTGAGAAGTTTTGCATCGATGTTCCTCAAAGAAATGGGTCTATAGTTCTCTTTCTTTTATGAGTCTCTGACTGGTTTTGGGATGAGGGTTGTGATGGCTTCTTAGAAAGAGTTCAGTAGTAAACTTTCTCTTTCAATTTCATTGAAGAGTTGGAGGAGTATTGGTGTGAGTTCTGCTTTAAAGGCCTTGTAGAATTCTTCTGTAAATCCATCCGTTCCTAGGCTTTTCTTAGATGGGAGGTATCTTATTGCTGATTCTATAACAATGCTTGGTATGCGCCTGTTAGGTTTGTTTAAATCATCTTGGTTTAGGTTCGGCATGCTGATATTTGCTAGAAAATCGTCCATTTCTTCCAGATTCTCAAACTTATTAGCATAAAGGTTTGAGAAGTATTCCCTTATTATGTTCTGAATCTTGGTTGTTTCTGTGGTGATATTTCCATTCTTATCTCTGAGTTTGCTTATTTGGGTTTGTTCTCTTATTTTTCTGTTAAGATTTGCTAAGGGTCTGTCAATTTTGTTAAGTTTTTCAAAGAACCAATACTTTGTTTTGTTGATTTTTTCTATTTTTTTAATTCAGATTCATTTAGTTCTGATTTAATTTTAAGTATTTCTTTCTGTTTACTGGATTGGATTAGCATGCTGCTTTTCTTCAAGGAGGTTCAGATGTCTCATTAAATTGTAGGAACTCAGAGCTATAAACTTGCCTCTGAATGCTGCCTTTGCTTCTTCCCAGAGACACTGGAAATTTTTGTTGAATATCATGAATATTTGAATTTCCTTTCTAATCTCTTCCACCACCCACTGGTGATTTAACAGTGTGTTGTTCAGCCTCCATGTGTTACAGGACTTTCTTTGGTGGCTTTTGGTGTTGAATTCTAATTTTATTCCCTTGTGGTCTGAGAATGCAAGGTATAACTTCAATGTTTCTGAATTTGGACAAATTTGCTTTATGACCTAAAATGTGGTCTAGTCTGGAAAATGTTCCATCTGCAGCTGAGAAGAACATGTATTTTGATGCTGTTAGGTGAAATATTCGGTAGATGTCTGTTAAATGTAGTTTATCTATGCAGTTGTTTAGAGCTGCTGTTTCTCTGTTGAGTTTTTGCTGAGTTGATCTATCCAGTGGGGATAGTGGTGTGCTAAAGTCCCCAACAATGAATGTCTTTGGATTTATGTGAGTTTTTAGGGAAAGTAGTGTTTTTTGGATAAATATGGGTGCTCTGTTGTTTGGTGAATAGATAGTTAGAATTGTCATATTCTCCTAAAGGAGAGATCCCTTAATTAGTATGTAGCGACCTTCTTTCTCTCTTCTCACTAATTTTAATTTGAAGTCTATTTTATCCTGCTTGTTTATGGGGGCCGTTTGCTTGGTAGATTTTTATTCCATCTTTTCACGTTCAGATTATGTTTGTTTTTATGGGCAAAGTGTGACTCTTGAAGGCAGCAGATAGAAGGATCTTGCTTTTTAATCCAGCAAGACAGTCTATGTCCCTTAAGTGGAAAGTTAATTCCATTAACATAACAGAGTTAGGACTGAAAGGTGTTTGGTAGTTCCTGCCATGTTATCCACCTTCTTAGGGGCTGAGACAACAGGGTTTTTCCTATGGCTCTTGGATTCTCAGTTTGCGAGTGGTTTCTTGGCCTTTATTGTGGTCTTGTTGGTTTTCTATGTGTAGGACATCTTTAAGTATCTTTTGTAGGGTTCGTTTGGTGGAGATATATTGTTTCAGTTGTTCTTTGCTATGAAAGGTTTATATTTGACCTTCCATTATAAAGGAGAGTTTAGCTGGGTACAGTGTTCTTGGTTGTTTGTCTTTAGAGCGTTTCATACTTCATTCCAGGCTCTTCTTGCTTTAATTGTCTCTGCTGAGAAATCTGAGGTTATTCTAATTTACTTCCCTTTATAGATGTTTAATCTTTTATCTTTGACAGCTTTAAGGATCCTTTCCTTGGTCTGAATTGATCCTGTGTGGATTATAATGTGAAGGTGGGATTTCTATTTGGGGCTCTAAAAGCTTCTTGTATCTGAATAGGCTTATCTTTTTGCATGATTGGGAAATTCTCTACTAGGATCCCATTAAATAAATTTCCCAGATCATTACCTTCTGTCTCTAGGTGCTCCTGTACACCTATTAACCTCAGATTTGCCTTCTGATGGTGTCTTCCAAATGTTGAATAGATCTTTTTAAAAATTTTTTTTGTATTTGTCTCGTTTAGTTGGTTGTTCTTTCTCTGTTATATCCAAGCTGTCTTCAATACCTGAGATTCAATCTTCTGCATGGTCTACCCTACTATCAATACTTTCTACTTGGTTTTTTATTTTCTTTCCTTCTAATTGGTCAGCTTTGATGGCTTCAAATTCTCTGTTGGAGCTTTGTTTTAGATCTTGTATTAACTTCTTTACTGCTTTAATTTGGCGTTCAGTGTTTATTCTCAAACCACTTAGTTGATTGGTTATGGTTTCTTTGGACTCACTTTCTTTCTGATGGGCTCCATTCAGCATTCCCTTTGTGGTTTCCCTGTATTCCTTCAGCTGTCTATTTATGGATTCCATGAATGCCTCAATTGATCTTTGTCTATTCTCATCCCGCTCATGCTATTCCTGTATTACTCTTTGATTAGCTTCCTCATGCACATGCAATACCTGTCTTTCTCTTTGACTGTTCTCAACTTGCTCACACAACTCCTGTCTTTCTTTTGACTGTTCTCAGCCTGACCACACAATTCCTGTCTTTCTCTTAGACTGTTCTCAGCCTGCTCACACAATTCCTGTATTAATCTTTGAGTATGTTCCTCACACTCATGAGATTTCTGTAGTAATTTTTGATTAAACTCATCATGCTCATGAAGTGCCTGCATTGATCTTTGGTTTGCCTCATCTTGCTCCCTATCACATTCACAATTAGTCCTTTGCAGGTTTTTGATCTTTTCATTCAGCATGTTTACCAATAGTGTTTGTAGAGCTTTTTGGGAACTCTCCTCTGGATTATTCATTAACTGTTCTGTCACCTGATTATCCTGAGTGGGAGCTGAGATAACAGACTTGACATTTTTCTTCTGTTTCTTTGGCTTGTTCTGCCCATTTGGTATGAAAGTAACACCAATTTTGTGCTAGAACCCTATTTTAAGTCAAGCATCAACTAGAGTCCTGTAGTTGCATAGTCAAAATGGCTGCAGATACAGTCTAGTTCAACAGATACAATCTATTCAACATCAAACAACTATGGATTACTGGGCTACAAGAGGGATTCAGAAAACCAGAAATTATTAGGTTTAGGGAGAATTTTGGGGAAAAATAGGATTACAAAGATGTGGAGAGGTAAAAGGAGAGTGAATTTAACCAAGTCCTAATCTCAGAGAGGGAAATGGATTGGACAGAATGATAGGAGAGAGGCTAAAAAAATATGGAAAAAAAATTTAATTAAAAAATGAAACACTAGAAATTATGTAAGTATAAAGAAATGATATTGAAAGAAGAAAAGGATAGGATGAGAGGAGTGGAGAGATAAAAAGGAAACATGAAAAATAAAAATTCTTAAAATTGGAATACATGAAAATTATATAGGTATACATAGATAATACTACCATTAAAGAAGTTAAGCCTAAGAGGTTATGAATTGAGTAATAAATTTCTTGATTAAGTCTGTACAAAATGGGGAGAAGGGTGACAATGGGTATATATCTGGGGATGTGCAGAACAGTAATTAAGTCACACAACAAAGAAAAAAGGAGAGAAAAAAGAAAATAGAAAAAGAAAAGAAGAAAGGACAGAAAGGTCAAAAGTTAAAAAAAAAAAAGAAAAGAAAAGCACACACACAGACACATACACACCTAAAATAAAAAATTTGAGGAAAAAAATAATAGAAAAGAATATAAAATATTAAAAAGGTAGCAAAAATTGTTCTTTTATTTATTTATTTTTTGAGGGGGAGATCTTGTGTCTCCCCAGTGTCCATAACCAGTCTTTTGGTGGAGTGTCTGTTCTGTTTGTGTTTGGTTTTCCTTTGGCTTGATTGATTTCTTGTCAGTTTGTTTGAGCAGACAGACAGCTCTGTCTTACCTAGGACTTTGTGATCCTCCTCCCAGGCTAGTTCAATGGGAGGGAGATCTGCTTTGAGTATCAAAAAAGAGGGAGATGGTTGTTTCCTTTAGTTTGGAGTTGCTGTGATGAGGCTAGGTTCTGGGTTGTGTTGAGACCTATCAGCAACCAGTAGCTTTACCCTGAGGTGCTAGCTCCTGGGACTCTCATAGGGCCCACCTGGATCCATTCTCAGGATTTATGTTTACTGAGTTTCAATTGTTTGTCTAGGCTAATGTGGAGAGAGGAAGACTCTGGATCTGTTCATCTAGTGAAGAAAGTCACTCCTCTGGGGGTGGAGCTACTTCTGCCTGGTAGAGATGAGCATGGCAGGTCAGGTCAGGTTCTTGTGACCTGCTAATGGATCTAATTGTTTTCTTCCTAGGCCTGGGTGGGAGCTAGCTGCTCAGCTGTCCTTTGTCAGTATCAAAGATGGAGTTCTTCTCCAGTGGTAGGGGAGGAGCTTCCTTCCCACAGAGAAGGAATGAGGATATCAGGGCTGTACTCATGCCAGAGTCTTGGTTCCTGGGCCATCCCTGGTCTGCAATGAACAAGATGAAGATTTCTGCTCCTTGTCAGTTCTTGCTGCTGGTGAGTAGATTCTGCTCACATGCCTCCTCTGGTGCCTTTGTCCCAGACTTTCTCTGTTGGTATGGTGGCCGTGGCTGCAGCTGCCACAGCCACTGCTACCAGCAAGTGCTCAGATCTGTCTCCTTGACCAAGCTGCCTGGATTTTTCCTCTCTTGCCAAACTCTTTGTACTGTGATGGCACACTTGATGTGATTCTCCATCCTAGGACTGTTCACTGGAACACTAAAACTACTTTCTATGGGAGAGCTTGTTTCACTTCCAGCTTCTCCTCTGCCATCTTCCTCCTGCTGTCTGTATTTTTTTTTTTTTTACAGAGATATTTCACCACTTTTACTGCCATTTCTTACAAGACAATGTGATTGGAGAAGGGAAAAATCTCTGTTTTAGAATCTATTTGGGAAAGTCACATAAGTTTTCTTACTATAAACTCACTAAAATCAATTTATTTTATGTTTAAACACCACAGAAGCATTACATCTGAAATGCTAAGTGTGAAGGAAAATTGAATTGCTGAGTGTATGTCTATGAAAGGTATCTGCACCTTTGTTGTGGGATGGTCTGTAAGCAGTGTAGTATCTAGGAAAGCTTCCACAGTATTTTTTTTTTTTAATTTAATTTTATTTTATTTGTGAACATACTGTACAGAGGAGTTACAATTACATGGGCAGGATAATGCGTACATTTCTTACCAAGCATTGAAGCCTCCTCCTTTGTTTACCCTTCACATCCCTTCCCAGCCTCCCCCCTACCCCCCCAATCCCAATCCTTCTCCTTTCCCTCCTTCCCCCCCCCCCCACCGACGTTGTAAAGCTCATTTTGGACCTGACAACTTGTATTTCTCATTGTTGCAACAGGTCCACCTGTATCCTTAAACAACTGGTTTTTCCCCATCTCCTCCACAAGTTATACTGACATCAAATATAGTGAAAGCAGGGGTTATACTGTGGGGGAGGGACATACAAAGCAACAAAGAGATAATCTTATAAATGTGTTAGAAACAAATGCATGAAAGAAAAAAACATTAAAATACATATCTAAGTGTTCATTTTCCTGACATCACATTATCTGACCTTTTCTGCTTGACTCATACATATACTAGATATTACAAATAAGGAAAACCATGGAACCTATGTTTCTTTGGGCCTGGCTTACTTCTCTTAATATAATTTTTTCCAAGCCTTTCCACTTTCTAACAAATTGGGCAATGTCATTCTTTCTGATGGAGGCATAGAATTCCATTGTGTATATATACCACATTTTCTTGATCCATTCATCTACTGAGGGGCATCTGGGTTGGTTCCCTATCTTAGCTATGGTAAATAATGCTGCAATAAACATAGTTGTGCTGGTAGCTTTAGTGTGGTCTTGTTTGTAAACATTTGGATAAATGCCCAAAAGTGGGATTGCTGGGTCATAGGGGAGTTCTATGTGAAGTCTTTTGAGGAACCTCCATACTGCTTTCCAAAGTGGTTGAACAAGTTTACATTCCCACCAACAATGAAGTAAGGTTCCTTTCTGTCCACATCCCCTCCAGCATCTGTTGTTGTTAGTGTTCTTGATTTTTGCCGTTCTAACTGGGTTCCACAGTATTTTCAATATTATCTTTCCCAATGAAAACTTTAGAGAAAGAAGGAAAGAATGGTACTGGTGTCTTATTACTTCTGTGATTAATGGCTACAAGTTTAGTGGCTTAAATAAATCTTTTTATTATTTTGTAATAATTCTGGATGAGAAATCAAAATTCAATACCAGCTGTTTAAATCAAGGAATGATACTAGCTGTACTTCTTCTGGAGTCTCAAGAGATAACTTGCTATTACTTGATATTTTCCAGGTTCTAGATTTTACTCCTGTTCTATTGCTCTGGTTCTATACCATTCTGACCTTCATTTCCTTGAAGACATCACCTACCCCTTTCATAAGAACTCAGATAGCATCAGACAAATCTTTATACATAGGAGCATATTATCTCTGTGTCCTTAAGCTACATAGGGAAAATCTCTTCTGTTGTATTTTCATAGTACACAACTTCTGCGAATATGGAACAAGTATGGCTATCTTTTGGACTTTTTGTACAGAACACAATAGATTCCTCCCTATTATTTTCAACTGACTATGTGGATTAAAGAAGATACATTTTTTTCCTGTACAGTAATGGATATTTTACTAAGAGCTTCATGCTTGCTAACCAAACAATCTACCACTTAATTATGCTCTGGGTTATATTGCTTGGAGTTGATTGTTTTAGATAGTGTATCATGCTATCACCCAGAGTGCTCTTGGAATGTGTTCCTCTTACTTCTCTTATAGTTGGAATTACAGATATATACCACCTATAATTGGTGAAGTTAATTTGGAAACAGATTTTGAGTGAATATAGTTGCTTTTGTCTTTTAACCTAAACTAAATTATTTTTAAGTTAGACCAGGAAGTAGGGTGTACTATCAACTGTGAGAGTCCCTGGTTCAGCTTTACATCTAGGTGTTGAGTTTTAGAAATATTTCTGAAGATATTCCTTCCTCTTAAAGAAAATATCAACATATGCCTTAAAATATGCACTTAAAAAAGACAGAAAAGCAGGTCTCTATTAAAGATCTACATATTTTAGAATTGAAGGAGATGCCTCAGTCTCCTTTTCATGTGGTTATATACACCAGCAGTGTGTCTGGGTTGATGATTTTTTTTCTCAATCAAAAGAGATATTTTGTTGCTATGACACTTGAGGTTACAGAACATGAGATATAAAACTAACCTCAGAAGTCTACCTCATGAATAAAGTGTGCTTTGTCCTACCTTAGTTCTTTTGTGTTTTAAAACAATATTACATAAACTTCAATTCATTCCACAGGCTCACATACAGGGAAAGCTTTCAGAGATTCTCATTACAGAACCATATTTTACATTTCAAATAAAAAGCTGAGAAATTTTGGTCTAGGCATGAGTGTTTGTGAAGGAATATAAGTTTAGTAGCTAAACGTATCAGTAATATTTATTTGCAACTACAGAAAACATCAGGATATATATATATATATATATATATATATATATATATATATCCCTCTTATTCACCTAATGAGACCTAAAATGTCCAATTTACAAGAGAAAGAGCTTATATGGACATTAAGCAGCAGATGTTAGATAGTTAGAATAAAACAACTCTAACCAGGAGGAGCTGTCTATCAGTGCAAATAATATGTAGATAGTATCCTAAAGAAATATAAGTAGAGAGGATTAAAGGATCTATAAAAGGTGAAAAATCAAAGAGAATGATTAAGTAGAATAATTATACAACAGAGTTTTACTGAATGAGTCATTTAGTGACTGAGAACATCAAATATTACATAAATATTAAAAACAAATTATATCAAGCTAAGTAAACCAGACCTAAAAAATCACAGGCTGCATGATTTTCCTCATTTGTAATAACTATAATATATCTAGGGTATTCTTAGCAGAGGATAAGAATGGTTCAATAGCAATGTGCATATGACCATATAAAATGATACCTATTAGCCAGGTGCTGGTGGCTAACACCTGTAATCTTAGCTACCCAGGAGGCTGAGATCTGAGGATCATGGTTCAAAGCCAGCCTGGGTAGGAAAGTCCATGAGACTCTTATCTCCAATAGAGTACTCAGAAAATTAGAAGTGGTGCTCTGCCTAAAGCGCTAGCCTTGAACTGAACAGCTGAGGGACAGTACCCACTTTCAGTGTTCAAGACCCATGATGCTCCAAAAAGAACCCAAAATGATGCCTATTGAAATGAATTCCAAGATATGGAAACAAGAAGTGGTTTTGTTGTTGTTGTTGTTTTAGGACACTGTTTTCAGTTATTTCCTTTATTTCCTTTTTTTCTTTCTTTCTTTTTTTTTCTTCCTTTGGCTTATTCTGTTAGCCTTGGTTTTTGATTTCTGTACCCATTGCCTTGTATATAAGTTTATCCGATTTGGGAAAGAGAAGGGAAATCACAGAAATAATTAGACAAAGGGTGAACCAATGTAACAGTAATTCTCACTAGATAATATTTTGGAAATGAATTTTACAACTTGTGGGAATGTAGGAATAGGGGAGAGGATCTAGTGGCTCTGAAATTGGGAGGAAATGAGGGAGAGGATAACATTGCTCACAAAGAAATATACTCAATACCTTACTTATGTAATTAACTCCACTGTATATCACTCCACTGTATATTACTGTATATAACTTTCCAATAAAATGAAAATTAAAAGAAAACAAATTTATTTATTTTGTTAGGAAATTGACCTTACATAGGTAGTTAAAAATGTTACAGTGTCAGGAAGAGCACTGTAACTTCAAAGCAAATGTAGGTTTTAAGTAATTTTCTACAATATGTGAGAGTTCATAAAGAAATGAAGATTGAGAGTTGAGTGTGGAGGGTTAACATCTATAATGTCAGCTGCTTGTTACACTAAAACAGAAATATGCAAATGTTTGAGGCCAACTACACAAAATCATGTTTCAAAATAAGTATTTGTCATTGTAATTTTAAAAAATATGATTGTCCAAGGTTTATTTCCACTCTCATATTCTGGCTGATTGCTTTTCTGTGCAGTATATTTCATTTCAGTGTAGTACAACTTGTTGTTTTTTGTTTGCTTGTTTTGTTTGTTTGTTTTTTGCATATTATCTATGCATTTGGCATCATGCCTGTGAAATTATTGCCAATAGCAATGTCAGGGAACATATTCCCTATAGTTCCTTCTAGGTGTTTTTGCTTTTTAAACTTTGTTTTATATTTAACCATTTCAACCATTTTAAGTTGCTTTGTGTACTGCTTAAGATGTGTCTTCTATTTTATTGTTTTGCATGTGGATACCACATTTTCTGAACACCATTTCTTGGAGAAACCATCAGTTCCCCATTGTGTACTCTTGGTAAATATATATATGTGAGTGATGAGTTGATATGAAGTTACTGACTTTATATCCAATGATCTAATAAAAGAGTTTTAAATGTCAGATACTATTCTACCATGTTCAGGCTGGGTTTGCTATTTATTATCTAGCACCAAATATATACAGTCTCTATATTTTAACAAACTGTATGGAGTACGTGAGTATTTAGTTAACTTAATGTTTCTAAAGATGAAAATTTGACCACAAAATGGATTTACTTTTCTGGCAGCAAAATGGTCATATATGGGGAAAAATCCTGCTTGAAAACAACATGTTTCCTCTTCATAATAAGTTTCAAACACTAATATTCCCCATTCTTAAACTGACAAACTGAAAGAGAGAGATAAGTTTTGAATAGGATTGCTCCTTTCTTCAAGGCAGATTGGATATTTCTCCTATAAGTAGTTTATATGTTATGTTCTTCTTTTCAGACAAAGATAACATTGAGAACACTAAATGAAGCTGCTGTCAGGTCCAGTATTGGGAAAATAGATTTTTAGCATACATTCAGAATCAAAATGTATAAATAACATTCTAGTATATTTCCATTTGTGAGAATTCCATGTTATTTCTGGACTCTAGAAAACAATTAAATTATCATATCATGCCATCTATGCTCATTTACAGTTCATCTCCGTTTTAAGAATCTACCCTATCAAGAAAATATTTCTTGGGGGCGGGGTTAAGGGGGTGGAGAGAGGAAGGGATGGGAAGGGGAAACAAAGGAGGAGGCAACAATGCTTGATAAGAAATGTACCCACTATCTTGCCCACGTAATTTTAACCCCTCTGTATGGTATTTTTACAATAATAATAAAAAAAGAAAAAATATAGGAAAATATTTCTTAATGGCAGCTGGGCGCCGGTGGTTCATGAAGGTAATCTTAGCTACTCAGGAGGCTGAGATCTGAGGGTGGGGTTCAAAGCCAGGCCGGGCAGGAAATTCCGTAAGACTCTTACCTCCAATAAACCACTGGGAAGCCGGAAGTGGTGCTGTGGCTCAAGCGGTAGGGTGCTCGCTTTGAGCTGAAGAGCGCAAAAACAGCACCCACGCCCAGAGTTCAAGTCCCATGACCAACAACAACAAAAAAGACACTAATTATCACATGGTTATACATTTTGAATTATTCTATAAATACAGAGAAAGTAAAAATTGCCATCAATGAATGAGGACATTTTATTTTGACAGCTTATTTTTATATTTATAGTTTACTAATTAGTTGTATTTGTAATTATCTTAATACTACATATTGTATTATCTAGATTATCTCTTACTACAATCATTTCTTTGTTGCAAAATAGAATGAAATAGCAAAAACATTGCCGTTAACTGAATGATTATACATGCTGTTAATTTTTAGTTCTTCTGAGTTGTCTAATAGTATCTATTATAAAAAATGTAATCATTTTGGAAAATAATCACAGATTTATCTTTAAGATTTAAAACACAATAGACCTATTTTTGAACAATTGTACTGTTTATAATGAAATGATTTTACATGGATTTTTGAAATTTTTTTAAATTAACTATTTTCTTTCATTATATAAGGAAGTCATCATTCACTTCATTTTTGAAATATAATTTCTAGACACAATGTACAGGTATAAATTCATTCGCTCTGCTTTAAGAAGATACTAAAAATGAGACATTATAAATACTTATTTCTTATACTTTTGGGAAATAGGATGATCAGGATAAAGGCTCTAGAATATTTGTCTAGAATAATGCTAGTTCATTTTCTAATACAAACAACCATACCAATACTGAGGATTAGTTTCTAAACTTGGTACAACCCAGGCACACCTTGCATACCATATTAAGTATCCAGGTGATTATTTGGAGGAGATAAAACCTATACATAGGGGCTGGGAAGGTGGCTCAGTGGTAGAGTTTGCCTTGCATGCCTGAGGCCCTGGGTTCGATTCCTCAGCACCACATAAGCAAAAAGAAAAAAGCCGGAAGTAGCGCTGTGGTTCAAGTGGTAGAGCGCTGGCCTTGAGCTGAAGAGCTGAGGGACAGCGCCCAGGCCCAGAGTTCAGGCCCCACGACTGAACCCAAAAAAAACAAAACAAAACAAAACAAAAACCCTGTACATAGAGTTTACTAAAAAGTGGCTGCAATTTGTAGAGAAATAAAAATAGCTATTCATAGTAAGCAGAGAGATAGTAGAGGTTATCTGTTAAGAAACACATCTATTCTTAATCAGCACCTTTTTAGTTTTTAGTTAGCAAAATTAAAAAAAAACTAGCATTGTTTGTGCCTACAGCTATTCTAAATCTGCACTAATTCTACCCAAAATAATAAAACAGGAGACCTGAAATTACAGTTGAGTAGTAAGTTTTAAAGAACAGAGCTCTATCTGTATGTAATTGATTTCAAAGGTTTAGGTAATAAATCAGTTGAGTAGTTTCTTATTTATCTTGTCCTTCTATACACTTTTATTAACAGGTACTTATCCTAGAAAAATAAATTATCACACCAAAATTTAACTAAAATCAAAAATAATGGAGACATGGATTAAATGGGAAACTGTCCAGCTAGAAAGCAGGAGGTCTTGTATCACATTAAAAAAATAAAAGATTGCTGGATTATAGGGGAGGTCTATGTTTAATCTTTGGAGGAACCTCCATACTGATTTCCAGAGTGTTGAACCAGTTTACTTTCCCATCAACAGTGTAGTAGCATTCGTTTTTGGCCACATCCCCTCCAGTATCTGTTATTATTAGATTTCTTGATTAAAGCCATTCTAACTGAGGTGAGATGGAATCTCAATGTTGTTTGGATTTACATTTCTTTTATGGCCAAAGACATTGCACATTTCTTCATGTGTCTATTGACCATTCTATTTCCTCTCCAGAGAAGTCTATTTTTAATTCTTTAGTCCACTTATTAATGGGACGGTTGTATATTCGAGGATTTTTTAAAATTAGGCAGTTTAGTTTTTTGTGCTCTAGGTGTATTTTTGATGTGAGACCCTTGTCTGTGGTATAGTGAAGAACTTCTCCCAATCTGTAGGGTATGCATCTTCCTAGCTATGACCTTTGCCGTGCAGAAGTTCTGCAATTTAATGTAAACCCATTTGTCCAGCCTTTTTTTGATTTGTTATGTCTCTGGATATTTAGGAAGTTTCGACCTGTGTGAAGGAGCCCTAATTTATCCCCTGTCCCTTCCTGTAATATTTTCAGGATATCTGTTCTTACCTTGAGGCTTTGATCCATTTGGAATTGATTCTGGTGCAAGGTGAGATATAAGGATTTAATTTCAGTTTTCTACCCATATATAGCCAATTTTGCCAGCACTATTTGTTGAAGAGGCTGTCTTTCTGCTATCCAGTGATTTGGGCTCCCTTTTCAAAGATTAGATAGCCATAGGTCTATGAGATCATTTCTGGGTCTTCAATTCTATTCCCATTGGTCCTCAGGCCTGTACATGTAGCGGTGCCAACCTACTTTTATAACTATGGCTTTATAATAGGGCTTGAAGTTTGGTATTGATAGTCCTCCAGCACTGTTTTTCCTGTAAAGGATTATTTTGGCTACTTGCCATCTCCTATTATTCCATATGATTTTTTGGATTGCTGCTTCTATTTCATGAAAGAATATTGCTAGGCTATTGATGGGTTTTGTATTGAATTTATAGGTGGGTTTTGGCAACATTGTCATTTTCCTGATGTTAATCTTCCCAATCCAAAAGCATGGGAGGTTTTCCCACTTCCTTTAAAACTCATCTATGATCCTGCAATCTTAATCCTGGGCATTTACCCAAATGATCAAAAACAAGGCCATACTAAAGATACCAGCACAACTATATTCATTGTAGCATATTTACCATAGATATGTTATGGAACCAACCCAGATGCCCCTTATTAGATAAATGGATCAAAAACTGTGGTACATATACACAATGGAATTCTATGCTTCCATCAGACAAAATGACATCACCCCACTTATAAAAAAATGGAAAGATGAGGAAGAAAATATATTAAGTGAAGTAAGTCAGACCCAAAGAAACAAGCTCCAAGGTTTCACTCATTTGTAATAATTAGTATATGTCTAGGATAGTCTTAGCAGAGGATCACAACAATACTATAACCATGGACTATAAAATGATGCCTGTCAAAATGAACTCCAAGATATGGGAATAGAAACAAAAGTTTTCTTGATTTTATACACTTTTTTCTTTCACCCCCCCCTTCAGTTTATCCCATTGTCATTGTTTTTAATTTTGGCAGCCCATGTCTTGTATATATGTTTATCTGATTTGGAAAAGGGAAGGGGAGTTACAAATTGTGAGACAAAAGATAGAGGGTAAACCAATGCAACAGCGATACTCACAATACAACATGTTGGAACTGAACTTTACAACCTGGGGGGAGGGTATGGGAGTGGGGTGAGGGTAAGTTGGAGAAAGTGAGGGAGTGGGTAGCATTGTTTGTTAAGAAATGTACTCAATAATTTACTTATGTAACTGTAACCCCTCTTATATCAGCTCTACAGCAAAATTCAGTTTATTTGTTTTTTTTAAAGAAAATTCTAAACTTGAAACTTTATTGAAAGTAAATAGTGTCCTTTCTTAAAATTTTGTGTTTGAGAATAAATAAAAAAATCCTTTTAAATAACAGTAGTTAACACATGTCAGTTTACCAGGCAGCAGTATTGCTAATTTTAATGGATTAACCTGTAAACCACATACTAATATGAAGCCAATATTATGCCCATGTTTTAAGAGGAAACTAGGGCACAATTACTCAATTTGCCCCAAATCACATGGCTTGTATATGAAACGTCTGTGATTTCATCCAAGGATGTTTGATGTTAGTTTCTTTGCTTTGCTCTAAAACTCACTAATGTTTCTTTTAATAGAATGGACTTTGCAATTGATCAGCAGAGATATTCTTTAGCACACAACATATATGAGAAAATGTGTGTATAATTTATTTTATGAAACTATGAAGATTCAAAAGCTTTTTTGTTTATAACTTTCAAAATCCCAGTTTTGACCTTATTATTAGTGGCTCCATTTTGCAAGAGGTTTAGAGCATCATTCATTGTTTCAAGAATATGATGGGGAGGAAAAACCTGAAGTTAGCTTATACACAAGAGTTATAAAAGCTATTATTAGTTATTAGTTGCATTTTACTTCTTGCTATAGTTTATGCTCAAAAGCAAATACAAAGCAATATTTTATCATTTTTGTGGTTGCATTTTAGAAAAATATTGTATTAAAATAATTAGCAAAATAAATATTTATTTAATGCCAGAGACCTGGCTACAACTTTAGTAACCTGCCTCTCATAATACACTGCATTATTTAACAATAGTCTGAATTATAGGAGACCCTCTAAAGTGGACTTAGTTCCAAAGAACTCCTGTCAGAATAGTCTTTGTGGCATCAACATGTTGTTTCTTTTTCTTTAGGTTGGTTAGCATATGCAGCTTTTCAAAACCATACAGAAATTGTTTCCTTCAAACTTAAATGACTGTGCTATCTATTGAGAAGACCTATTTTTTTTAATTTTTATTTTTTTATTGTGAAAATACTGTACAGAGGGGTTACAATTACATGGGCAAGATAGTGAGTACATTTCTTTTTTTTAATTTATTTTTTGTGAACACACTGTACAGAGGGGTTACAATTACATGGGCAGGTTAATGCGTACATTTCTTATCAAGCATTGCAGCCTCCTCTTTTGTTTACCCTTCACATCCCTTCCCAGCCTCCTCCCCACCCCCGCACCCAATCCTCCCCGCTTCCCTCCCTCACCCCCCCACAAACATTGTAAAGCTCATTTTCGACATGACAACTTGTACTTCTCATTGTTGCAACAGGTCTACCTGTATCCTTAAACGACTTATTTTTCCCCATCTTCTGTACAAGTTATACTGACATCAAATATAGTGAGAGCAGGGGTTATACTGTGGGGGAGGGACATACAAAGCTACAAAGAGATAAAAGAAATGCAAATCAAAACAACATTGAGATACCACCTCACTCCAGTTAGAATGGCAAAAATCAAGAACTCTAACAACAACAGATGCTGGAGGGGATGTGGACAGAAAGGAACCTTACTTCATTGTTGGTGGGAATGTAAACTTGTTCAACCACTTTGGAAAGCAGTATGGAGGTTCTTCAAAAGACTTCACATAGAGCTCCCCTATGACCCAGCAATCCCACTTTTCGGCATTTACCCAAATGTTTACAAACAAGACCACACTAAAGCTACCAGTACAACTATGTTTATTGCAGCATTATTTACCATAGCTAAGATATGGAACCAGCCCAGATGCCCCTCAGTAGATGAATGGATCAAGAAAATGTGGTATATATACACAATGGAATTCTATGCCTCCATCAGAAAGAATGACATTGCCCAATTTGTTAGGAAATGGAAAAACTTGGAAAAAATTATATTAAGTAAAGTAAGCCAGGCCCAAAGAAACATAGGTGCCATGGTTTCCTTTATTTGCAATATCTAGTATATGTATGAGTCAAGTGGAAAAGGTCAGATAATGTGATGTTAGGAAAATGAATCCTTAGATATGTATTTTAATGTTTTTTTCCATTCATCCATTTGTTTCTAACGCATTTATAAGAGATGACCTATTTTTTAATAAATACAGCAATATAAAATGCACTACTTATCCCTACAGAAAATAACTGATTGCCACTACCTCATCATTGGAAATTGTTTACAGCAAGACAATTTATTTATGAGTTTTAAGTGTTCTTTTTCTTGTTGTTCGAAGTTGTCACTATTCTACCTAAAACCACTACATCAATTATTAAAGTAGAAAATAGCATTAATTTTTATTCTAAATATATTTTCAAGGTGAATTTGAAGATATCTATTGATAATATTTTCTTTTTGGTTTACTCTTGATTGGTAAATTCCCCCTTAAATTTTATTGAAGTTACTCTTTCCTAAGTGGATCTAATGAAGGGGTTAGGTTGAGACATTATCAATGTAAAGTATTATCAATTAATGACCCTGAGCATGATGGAGATGTAGACTCTATTTCCTTTGATATCAATATTTGAGCATCCTCAACCCAGAGACAGTAGTTATGATGCGAGTGAAACATAAGAAACTGTCTTACTCTAATGACAAGTTACTGTAACTCACCTTTGCTAAATATTGGCCCAATAAGAAAGATAATATAATTACCATTGGTTAAATATTCTGATTTTTGATCCCACATTAACCCTATCTAGCCTAGAAGTTCATCTGAATGGTATCCAGAGAGCCAAATGTGAATCATAGAATATATGTTTTGGTTTGTTATTATGGTATTAATTCAATAAATAGTTTCTAGACATTTATCAAAAACTTATCATGCCATAATTTAGAATTTTGTAGAGTGCTACTTTTCTCAGTGTGCTAAAGCATTAGAATATTGTAGTGATAAATGTCAAACAAAAATGAAAATAAAAGGCACAAATCAAATGCATTAAACTACTATCTGCTTACTGAAATATTTGATTGTTTAATTACAACTAAACTCTCTAAGTCATACATTCATTTGCCATAACTTAATTTCCACTTACGTAGCAACTATGATTGAAGTCGCCTTATGTCTACTTGCAACATTAAATATCAGTTTTGGTGATAGTAAATATACTTGGTTTCCTGGTTTATTTTCTTCAATGTTAATCCTAATGGTCTACATTATAGTTCTTAATAATAGCTACGACTTTCACTAAATATAATAGCTGTTGCCAAAGGAATTCTCTCCATGAAATATAAATACTTTGGCTTATAATCTACTTCTTTGTTCCCACTGATTAAAGGAGATGTTTTAATTGCAAATATTTTATTCATACTTGCAGGAATTTTAGTCTAACTTTGATTTGTAACATTTAAGGCACTTCACCTTATTATTAATTTATTTTCAACTTTCAACCAAAGTTGTTTTTGCATCTATGCACAGTCCATTCTTTTCCCCTTCCTTATCTGATTTTACCTGTAGGGTAATCGAGTTTAAGCTTTATTTTTCTAATAAAAACAACTTTCTCTGGTTTTGATATCTAAGGTTTGTAGCTAAATGCATTATTGGTAAGTGCACTGGAACTTCTACTGAATTTTGTGTTAATTTTCAGTGTGTCTAGGTCATGAAAAGATGCTTATGGGAAACTTCATTATATCATTTCTTAAAAATGTGTGTTTGATTACTTCTGTCACTATCTTAATGTTGATTGTCACTTTATTTTCTTTCTCGTGGAAATCACTAGGTATCACTTATGCAGAGAATATACCCATCTGTAGTGTAAATTATGCATGTTTTTATTTTAGCTCACTGGATCTCAAATCCAAATTCTTTTTTTTTCTGAACAGCAAAAAGTGAATTTTACATTTATGCATTTTTCCATGTGTTTGGTGCTTCGTTAGATAAAGTTTGAGAAGCTGTATCACATTATAACTTGTCTTTTTTTTTAATTTTAAATGGAAAAGGGAAGGCTGACATTCTTTCTAGATGCTTTCCAAAGGAAAATTGAATCACAATATCATCACCTTTGGCCAGATACACAAATTAAATGCTTATATCAGTCAACATTACCTTTCTTCATATTCAAAAATGAAATAATCAGTTGGTACATAGAGCTTTTGCCTAATATCACTGATTTTACAGGACTGACTCACCTTGAATTTGCACAGTATCTTCCACCTGTTTCTGTGGATTTAGGCACAGAATATCTTTTTGTCCCCTGACAGATAGGAACTCTCAGTGATCAGTTGTTTACTCCCTAGAAGCACTTATTTTTTCCTTGACAAATTTTATTTTTCTAACAGTATAAACATACAGACATTTCTACTGAACAAGTATTAAAATTTTTGAAATTTAAAATGTTGGCTTCTGATGAACTTACGGAGTCAAAGATGCTAGAATATAACATCATGCTGCTCTATAATTAGTATGCTAAGCAAATAGCCTTAAGAGATAAATGTTTTAATATACATGGAATTAAGATTATTTTATTCATAATATACATACATTTAAATATTTTCATATTTTCTTAAGTATTGTTAGCATCACACTGGATTGAGCATGATATAATTACATGTTTTCTTTTATTTTTTCTTTTTTTCGGGGAGGGGTCCAGTCATGGGGCCTGAACTCTGGGCCTGGGCGCTGTCCCTCAGCTCTTCAGCCCAAGGCTAGCACTCTACCACTTGAGCCACAGCGCCACTTCTGGCTTTTTTCTTTTTTGCTTATGTGGTGCTGAGGAATCGAGCCCAGGGCCTTGTGCATGCAAGGCAAGCACTCTACCACTGAGCCACCTTCCTAGCACTGCATGTTTTATTTTCTATTTGAATGATCACACATCATGTTGAGTTGCCTCCTAATGCAGGCTACTACTGAGGTACATTTTGATAATATATGGAGACAGACATTTAGTAAGTGCATGTCATTTCAATGTACTAGAATTATTTATGCTCACTTGTACATTGCCTTTTATTTTTGTCAGTAATGGGATTTGAATTCAGATCCTTGCACTTGTTTGCAAGCAGAATTTTGTTCATTTTGCTTTAATCCATTTAGTTTATGTCTTAGGCAGAGTCACTTTTTCCGGGGTCCAATGAGAGACTTCCATTAGCTCATGTTGTCCTTCAGTATAGCTGAAATTACAGATATGAACCATCAAACTCATGTTTTTGAAACATGATCAATATGAGCTCTCTGATGTCTGTGCCTGGGCTAACTTGAAACCATAGTCCTGTCATGCCTATTTCTCATGAAGCTGGGATGACAGCCTAAGATACCATATTCTAAATGGCATTTCTGGCTTATTTTTCTTGCACGGGGATTTTTAACTTCTTCCCGCCTCTAACTACTGTAGTAAAGTCTCTATTCCCTCAACATATATTCACTCAATTTACTCAACATCTATTTTCTAAGTCTTATGACTGATCCAGCAGGAATCAAACCAAGGAAAATGCTTCTCATTTCCTTCTCATTAGGTGTGTGGCAGGGGGAGATGCATGCAATAATTGTAATGAATAAGTACATTCAAATGTAACTTGGAAGGTGGTAAGTATTAATGCAGTATTTGAGTATTGGATGAGAAACGTTACCTTAAAGATGTAATCAGAATGCCCTCAATGACTGAACTGTATAAGGGAATTAGGAAGTAGGAGAAAAGCGTGCCTCAGGCAGAAAGACCAACCAGAGATGAATGTGCTAATGAAGCAGCCTGACAAGCTCAATATAACAGGACAGATGTGATGTAAAAGTTCAGCCAGAAATAAAAATTCAGTACTTGAGATAGACCAATTCCTTATTCAAGTCAGATCATATGCATTTGTTGTACATTTAAAGGAATCTCAGAATGCCTTTGTGAGTTTCTTTGTATGTTATTAAATGCACATGAAATAAATGGAAAGGTAGGAAGGAGGTAATTCAAGTACATCCCACTTTCTTTAGTACTTTCACTATGCAAATACCTGTCTTTTAAAATTAGGTGCCCACTTAATTCTAAATGTGTGCCTTGTTTTGAAACTTGCTGATGCTAGAGCATTCTTTATCTTTGATCCATAACTCTTACTATTTGGCTATGCTTAAAAATAGTCATGAATAATCAGTGATGAAGCATATACTTTTGCATACCTTGTTCATGAATTTTGAAATAAGTAATTTGATGAATCAGAATAGACAAAAGAATTATGAAAATGTGGTATTAATATCTTTGTTTTGTGTAAGAAACAAAAGAATATCTTAGAAACAATAGTAAAATTCCCCATTTGTGAAGATTATCTAGACTTCTAAGGAACTGCTAACTGTTAAACTAAATCTCATATAATGATTCTTAACTAGTTTCAGTCACTTAACTAGTAGAGGTTTTTAAAAAGTATTTCATGCAATATAAAATAAATACATACATGATAATTTCACATATTCAAGATCATAACCATATGGAACTATTAAATATATACTTCTCTTAACAACTCAATGTAGCAGAAAGTATTAAGAATTCTAAAAAAAATCCTGCTATAAAGGAATCAAACATTTTTTTTCAATTATGTAAAAGGTAAATTTATACGTCTGTGAGTAAGGACAACATTCAAAAAGAAGAAAATGGTATTTAAGTGTTTACATGCCATTTAGGAAGAATAAATGTAATCATTTCACACTAAGGTCTAGCAAGTTCAATATTTGTGAATAAAGCTTGTATATTTAAATAAGAAGATTATCACTGAATACATTTATAGAATATAAGAGATTTCTAGGTTCCATATTTGTAATCACAGTGGATATTTTGGAAATTGACCATTTTTATTCTAGTAACCAGATGAATAATTATCAATTTGACTATGTAATTTTGTCATAATAATAAAGACTCATTTAATAACCTTAAAATATACTTGAAAATGTTACCAGTGTTTCATGAATAACTACAATGTAGTTCTATTCAAATCTCCTGGTTTTAGTGAATTTTGATGAAATATCAAAACAAATTGAATACCATGTATGGAATATGATACATACTATCAGTGGTATTTATTAACACAAATTATTTACTTTAAATATATTTGGTACTCTTTTGCAAATAACGAGATTACAGATTTTAAGCACATTAATTTTTCTTAATGGATCTCTGACATATTTGTAAAACATTTAATTGTGAAACAACATATAAAATGCATATGCTTGAAGTAATAACAGCCAATTTATTTTTTTAATTTAATTTAATTTTATTTGAGAACATACTGTACAGAGGGGTTACAATTACATTGGCAGGATAATGCATACATTTCTTACCAAGCATTGCAGCCTCCTCCTTTGTTTACCCTTCACCTCCCTTCCCAGCCTCCCCCCTCCCCCCCCACCCATCCATACCCCCCTCCCCCCCCACACCGACATTGTAAAGCTTGTTTGACATGACATTTTGTACTTCTCCTTGTTGCAACAGGTCCACCTGAATCCTTAAACGACTTGTATAACAGCCAATTTATAATAGCTTCTCACTTCTTTGAAAACTCTTCGTATTCCATGTTTCTAGCTGAGACTTGCCCAATTTTCTTCTTTATAGTTATACCTAGTTCTCACATTTTATTTTCCCTGAATTGCATTATATGATTTTCATTCAATTTTGCTTTCATATGGTGTAACACATTATTATTTACTACCTACAATATTTAATTTTCCATGTATATTATTTAATTATTTTAATAGAGTCACTATTACTACATATCTTCATTTGCCTTCAAATGGTACTCTCAGGTTTTGATTTCTATCTGCTTCTACTAAATTACCTTTAAATGACCATAAAATGAAGATTGGGTTTTCCCTATGTAATAAATACTTAAAATCTATAGCCACCTCATTTTCTTACTTATCTTTTTTAATATATTTCCTACAATCTTATATGTAGCCAAATTCTAGTTCTCACCATCTCTCAAACACAGCTTGCATTTTCCTTTTTATTTCTTACACCTAAATTCAGTCCAGAAGGTATTTGTTGAAGACTTGGATTCTGACAGTTTTTATACAAGGAAACAAAACAGATTAGTATTCATTTTCAATTTTATGGAGTTCTAATAGAGGGAAAGTCACATAAAAATTATACCAATGCCATATAAAATTATAAACAGAATTTCAGAACTGTGGAGAAGTAATCTTCCCATTGCCCACTTCAACTTTTATCTACAGATTTATTTTCCAAATGCCGGTATTTCCAACACTACTAGAATCCCTTTAGTGTTTCTTGTATAGTTTATCAATTCACATTGGCATAATCTCTCTCTCTCTCTCTCTCTCTCTCTCTCTCTCTCTCTCTCTCTCTCTCTCTCTCTCTCTCTCTCTCTCTCTCTCTCTCTCTCTCTCTCTCAACTCTGTACGGAGCCATTGACTTCGCCTTCTCCCAACCCTTATACTCCCTTGTTTGTAGTGGTTTACAGGTGGATTAGCTCTCAGGCTCCACATTGTAAGAAAAACTGCAAATACAATCAACACACAAATGCTTTGTAAGGAACACTGAATGAAATTTTTATGACTTAATAGAAGGATTGTGCAAGAACACACCAAATTGAATGACTAAATGACATCTGATTAAATAAGTACAGTTTAAAGAAGACACAGTGTTGTATCTTTATTAACGTTCAATACTTTCGATGGGATACTACTAAATGACTAAGAGCATCCCTATACCCAATACTTTATTTCCAATATTTGTGAATTTGTTTGAACTTCAACTTGAAACTTGAACTTTTCAAATTTCAAGCTATAAAGCATTTCAGCCCACTCAGGGGGTGAGAACTGGGAACTGCAGTTTGAAGCTAGAAGAGAGAAAGTCTATAAGATCCCCATCTTTAATTGGCCTGCATAATTCTGGGCTAGACCGAAGCAAGCAAGCCTAGTTAGTATGGGGTCCTAAGATCAAATACTCGTATTAGAAGCAGAATCAGGAGGAGAAGTGTTGGGGTGTGGGGATGAACACAAGAATGAGGACAGCAAAGTAGTGTCACTGAGTTTGGAAGAAATGAACATGAAAGGTTTTCAAGAGTTGTTCCAATTCCTTATGAATAGAACAGTATCATACTTTCTGATAGAGTAGAATTTCATTGTATGTATATACTACATTTAGAGAAAACCACGTTGCATGTTTTCCTTCATTTGTAGTAGCTAGAATAGCCAATAAGTTTACAAATAAACACACTGGGTAGTAAGCAAGGGGTTATTATGAATTAACTCTATTAGACTCTATGGACAGCACAAATAATGGAATTCTTTAAAAACACTAAGTCAAAACCTAACATAAGAAGTACCAGAAATTGGTCATTCCGAGAGGGGGATGGTGGGGCCAAGGAGAGTGGGGTAAAAGAATGCAAGAGGGGAAGTAAGGAGAATGCAGGAAAGAATCCATTGTATGTATAACAGAATTGAGAAATACAAGGGAAGGGGTAGGTCATAGGTGGTGAAGATATTAAAGTGATGACTTAGACCAAGATGCATTGTACACATGAACTGCTTTGATAAATGGTGAAGAAAATGTATTTATAAAGTAAATTAAGATAAGCAAGGGAAGGGTGAGTTAGGAGGGGTGGATGAGAATATCGAAAGGGGATGCACTATATTCATAAACTCTTTTTGCGAATGGCAGTCCCTTTATCAAACTAAATATAATAAAAATATTTTAAAAAGTTGTTCCAAACTCAGTCTTATTAGCATACTGTATAGAATAGACAATACCTCAGAGATTATTTAATGACTAAAAAATTATTCAATTGAATGACAATTATTTATTACACAAAATTGTAAAACACTTTTAAATTTTAAGTAAAATATACTATAAAGAACTCTAACAAAAATTAAATTTAAAGTAAAATATACTGTAAATAACTCAGAATTTTGTGGGATTACATATGAAGGTTAATAATTTTATTTCAAAATGAATTTTTTGTAATTTAATGTTTGTGTAATGATTGAATCTCTTTGTGATAAATGATCCAATTGATCCTTTTATCTTCTAAAAATTTGAAATAATCCATTTCAAAAATAATTACCAAATGAGAATATGTTAATTTTTATGGAAATTCTTTCTTCTGGTTCTATATAAAGGATCAGAAGAAACACTACTGTATATGGGATTTGATCTTGACTTTGCCAATGTTAATGTCTCTCAGTGAGTAATAAGTGTTAGGATCTTTATCATGAATCTTATGTGCACTTACATCTATAAATGCAAACCTTCACAAATAGTAAGATACATATTACACCTTACTTTTCATTCATATATTGAATTTGACTTGAAGGAAGGATAATAGTTGAAACTGTGTTTTGCTTCAGATGAAAAATAAATAAATTGATTTGGAGTTTCCTTGTTCTGGAGTTTAAAAAAATTGGACTTCAGACACAGCTTTTTACATGTTCTACTACTTGAGACATACTTCCAGTTTCAAATTTTTCTACTTAATTAACTCTAAGAGTCTTGAGGATTTGTCTGCTTGGGATGGCTTCAAACTAAAATCCTCAAATCTCACCTTCTCAAGTAGCCAGAATTATATGCATGAGCCACCAATACCTAGCTTAAAGTAATTTATCTAGTTTAAGACTTTTTTTTTCTATAGCAAGGACATAAGCCATTCTAAACTACTACTACTACTACTACTACTACTACTAACAACAACAACAACAACAACAATTTTTACTGACTTTCCCACAACTCACTTTCATAGTATGTACTATTAGTTAAAACTTGGCCACATGGCAGCAATTAAAGGGGGAGTTGTCAAAGAAGTAGAACATATTTCTGAATTAGGACTGTTAAGAACTGAAGGCAGAAAGAATATTGAACAGAAATTCCAGTATTTGTCAAAAAAAAGTTATACTAGGCCATTGCTGTCATTTTTGAGAAAAGAAATTAGACTCTCATATCAAGTATAGTACCATTGCTTCATGTATTGAGCAGTACTAAATACCTCTGACATTTGACTCACAACATTTTTCTCTTTTGTCTCATAGTCTGTTCGTGGCACTGAAAGAGATGTTTCTGAGAAAGCTAAGGGCTACTATGCTGGCCCGTGGGCTGGTTGACACTATCAAATGAAAAATATCATCTATTTTCTGGAGTACATAGCTAAGGTCAAGATCTTTAACCCTGACATGTTTACGTTCAGCAGTAACTGCTATATGTGTTTATTTTATTCTTACTTCCTTTTCACTTCTGAGATATATAGATGAAGGGTCCAAATAATAAATTTTATAGCAACATTTAACATCTACATTTAGTGAGTGACAACTTCTTTAGACATGAGAGAAAAGAAAAAGCAAGCAACATAAGGAATGTATTGTGCTCACTCTCAAATGAGAATGAAGAACAAATTGGTCAGAGAGAAAAAATGTATTTATCATGCTACTATTAGTTTTTATCACCATTTAATGACACAGCACTTGAATTATATTATTATAAGTCAATGGACTGCACTATTTCCGCCTGCAATATTGGGAGAGACAGTTGCAGATGCAGGAAAAGCCAATATCTCTTAAGATTTTCCAGAGGAGGGCCCGAGAGTCAATCAGTGAGACAGAGAGCTGGAGCTACCTCATTAGAAAGCTAATGGAACTTGTCCATTTTGTTATGGCATTTTTTGTTTGTTTGTTAGGTTGGTTTTTATGCTTATACCAAAGCTAGTTAACTAATTGTGTTTTAAACTCCTTTATTAAGTCTATAATGTAGAAACAAAAAACAAAGAGGATGGATTATGAATTCTATAATACAGTTAGATTGTAGAAATGAGTTCTGGAACTCTAGTGCTTAGTACGGCTAAAGATTAGTTAACAGGGATACACAGTCGTATATTTCAAACTAGCTAAAGGATGAAGTTTTCATATTCTCAGTGCAAAAAATGATAAATGATTATGCGACTTTAGTGTTAATGATAAAATAAAATCATTGCATGTTATATGCATCATATAAAATAATATAGTTCTCTCCCTAATTATATCCAATTGTTACCTTGCAATTATCAATAAACATTTACTATTTTTCTATTAATATTGATTAAAACCCACAGATTTGTTCTATGAATTCTGTCCAAATAATCCGTATTTCTTTAACAGAATTTTACTTGATCATTCTTACTGAATTATCAAATAAAAAAAAAGATAATCAATTTTATTTCCAAAGAAAATTCAGGATACAAACTGAGTTGGAATGGCTGAACATTTGACTTGCATATAGTTTAAAGACAGATAAGAAACAGATGAGATCTCTGGCTATAAGTATGATACTGATACTAGTGCCAAGAAAGGGATGCTGTGCTTTGCAAATATTGAATAATACTGTCAATTTTACACCTAAGGATTTGTTCTATATTTATAACATGGTATGCACATGTTATATGTTTGCTTGGAGATAAGTTCAGGGAAACAAATTTAGTATGGCTGTGGTCATTCCCACATTACATCACAGCAACTTGGGAAACAGAGACTGGGGAAAAAAATGAGTGTAAGGCAACCAAAGGCAAAAATTTACTGAGACCCCAATCTCAACCAATAAGCTGGGCATGGTGGTATAAATCAGTTATACTAGTTATGTGTAAAAATTATGTAGAAGGCTCCTGTCCAAGTTTTACCCCAGGCACCAACATGAGAAATGAGATCCTATCCCTTAAATAATGGAGGTAAAATCACACTGCAGATCTGGCTCAAATTGATACAACACTTTCTGAAAAGTATAAAGCCCCAAGTTCAAGCACTAGTATTGGTACACGCAGAAAAATGATTGGACTTTACTTGGATATATTGAATAAGCCTTAATTAATCTAGGGGAGATTGTAATTGTCTCTGGGCATCACATACATTACTTAATGTAGTAAACTTTCACTGCTACATTAGAGTTAATCATTGTCATTAGGAAATAAAACCAACAAGCAACCAAAGAACAACAAGCAAAAAAAAAAAAAAAAAAAAAAGCATGTAATTCTTGACCTCTAAATGCAAATACTTTCGTTAAAATAGAAGGAAAGAAAGGCCAGGCACTGGTGGCTTACGCCTGTAATCCTAGCTACTCAGGAGGCTGAGATCTGAGGTTCGCGGTTCAAAGCCAGCCAGGGCAGGAAAGTCCATGAGACTCTTATCTCCAATATACCACCAGAAAACCGGAAGTGGCGCTGTAGCTCGAGTGGTAGAGCGCTTACCTTTAGCTGAAGAGCTGAGGGACAGCCCACGAGCGACAGAAAAAAAAGAAAAGAAAGGCCTGATAGAATATAAGCAGATACTATTAACAATGAAATCTTCTTATTTTTCACATTGATGTTGATAAACACAAGAGAACTTGAGGTAAAGAACACTATTAGCTACTGTGCCTTTAAGATCTTGTGCCTTCCTTCTAGAGTTAGATGCAGACCCAGGGAAGGAAGGAATTATCTTCATTGAACAGGAAGCTAAAGAGAGATTCATTAACTTTTAGGTGGGCTTTAGAGAGGTCTGCAAGAGTTCAGCGGAAATGGTTTTTTTAGTGAAAAGGTTGATTTTTAAACTTGCACAGTCCCAACAAGTCCTCACTACCTATTTTATTAAAATATTTCTCAGTGTGTGATTCTTTGATGTTTTTTCTTATGATCAAACTGAGGTTATGATGTTTCTGAGGGAAAGATCATAGAGAAGTAAATCTTATCCCATGAAGGGCCTGCAGAATTAACATGATTTCTCATGCTATTGACCTTGACCCCTTGGCCGAGGGAGTGTCTGTCAGGTTTCCAACTGTAAAATCACCTCTTATCTCCTTTTATAAGTCCCTCCCCCAAAAGGAAGTCTTTTGTGCATGAAACATGAATGGGAGGATGGAATGTTTTGCCTTTCAAAGGAAAAATGATTTACTTAGAAATTACTGTAAAGCAATTAGAGAATAAAAATGATACTTTTTATTTTTAATTTTAATGTATATTTTATTGTAAAGATACTGTACAAAGGGGTTACAGCTAAATGAATAAGGTAATGAGTACATTTCCTAT
Organism: Dipodomys merriami; assembly: GCF_024711535.1. Lineage (NCBI taxonomy): Eukaryota > Metazoa > Chordata > Mammalia > Rodentia > Heteromyidae > Dipodomys > Dipodomys merriami. Next base: position 43,903,690 of record NW_027206401.1, read on the forward strand.
CAAGCATTGTTACCCCTCCTTTGTTTTTCCCCTATCATCCTTCCCTCCCAAACTCCCTGCCCAACCCAGAAGTTGTAAAGTTCGTTTTCAACATTGTATCTTGTACATCTCATTGTTACAATGGGTCAACCTGTATCTTTATTTCAGCATTTTGTTATTTCTCTCCCTCTCCCCAAATTAGAAAAATGTATATTCAAAATGGAGGGCACCAGAATCAAATAACAGTGAAAACACGGGTTACACCATGGGGGAAGAACATACAAAAGAAACAAAAAATCACATAGTAGATTAAACAAAAAATCACATAGTACACTAAAAACAAAGATAAAACCTCTTGTATCCTTATCTTGGGGTTCATTATGCTTAGCATCGCCTTGTAAGGTCATATGTACATAGCTTTTGACCTTTTTTTGCTTGTCCTAGACATATATTAGCAATACTTTTAAAAATAAATTGAGAATTCCATTAACTCCATGAAAACAGATTTTTCTGTTCAGGAAAAAAAGGCACATATTAAGTATATATGTGTGTGTGTGTGTGTTTATCTGTGTATATATATGTTTTATATAATACATGCATATATATAGTTTATGTATATATGTGTATAGTATATATTATATGCATAACATATATGATTATATATTTATATATATTGTTGAAATATTTAGGTTATTTTCCAGATTATGTAATTAATATGCTAAAGAAGTCTAAAAATATATTTACAAATGGAATGAATGTGATTACATAAATTTATTTTAAATTGAGCTTCTCGTGATATAAACCCATATTCTGAAGACTTATGTTATTTTCTAGTATTCATGGGAGACTAAAAATTGAGTATTCATTATGCATGAAAATAAGCACATTAATTTGGGAATTTGGTATTTGAATCTATTACGTAGATATATCATTCTGTAAAAAAATCTGGATATATAGAACAAATGTAAATGATAAGAATTACAAAGTTTCTAGATACACCCTCTGGGCAGTAAGATTTGGAAACTGGAGGTAGCTATTTATTTCATATTTATATTATTAATCATATGGAATTAGCCAGATCCACATCAATAGTTTTATAATAAATATTTGTGTGCATATGCATCAAATGATATTTTGATTTTCTCTTGTTGGATAATATTAAATTCTGAGAACATATAGACTTAGTGAACCTTTTTTCTGGGGATAATTATCATAGAGAGCTTTCTTCTAGGACTACAAATGATCAGATCTCATGTTTATCTTCATATAACCAATATTTCTCCTTTCACAAAGTGACTCATTAACTGTCCTAATAAATTTCTTCCCAACTAGCTCAACTTTACTTATTGTGCATTATCTTCAACTCTCTTTCTGCAGAGTAAATATTTGATTCCTGGTATTCAGCTATTTTTAATGATGGAACTAAAGTGACAGGAAAAGGAAACATTGGGAACAGAAATACCACATTTTTAAGCCACATGGGACAATTAAAGTTTCAATTTTGACTCCTCTTTTTATTCTATTACTACAAAATTAGAAGAAAAAATGCTTTCACCCAATTACTCTTAAAGCAATATATGATTTCAAAATTAATAATACTTTCTTGTTAATTAATGTTGATTGAATTCATTGTCAAATCAACTGTTTTTCTTTTTTTGGATAGTAACTTCTGTGAACACAGGAATCTAGATGTGACTAAGCCCATTTTTGGTGAGCTTAGGTCCCTTCATTTCTCATTCTTTTTACTAAGATTTTGTTTAGCCCTCAGGCACATTCTTACTTTTTATATGATCCAATTTAATTTCCTTAGATTTCATGGCTTACCTGACCTACTACAAACAGACCTTGACTTTTATGAAGCAAAGTGAATAATTAAGAGCTCAACTGCTTTCAATAAATTAGGGTTAAATTGAACTTTTATAATCTACTATTATCCTATATTACAGTTCTATTATAATATTCATGACATCTATACAATGATTATGGGACTTGTTATATATTTAGGCTATTCCTAGAACTATTATATACTATAGCAAGTATTTTGCTTAAAATATTTTGGAATATATTTTTCTCTTGGTCGTTCAAAGGTAATTTAATGTTACTTTTATATATATGTATATAATGCATTTGCATTAAATTACCTCCTTTATTATATGTTCTTATACACCAAACCCCATTTTCAAACAATTTTAATGAGTTTTATTATTATATTTTCATATATATGTATATATATGAGTTATTTTGGTTATTACTAAAAATTAAAGCTGAAAAGTTATATGAAAATAAGCACAGATATATTTTTACCTTTTTTATTTTTTTATTTTTGGCAGTCGTGGGGCTTGAACTCTGGGCTTGGCACTGTCCCTGTGTCCCTCAGCTCAAGGGAGCACTCTACCACTTGAGCCACAGTGCCACTCCCGGTTTTCAAGTGTGTGTGTGTGTGTGTGTGTTTTTTAAATTGGAGATAAGAATTTCACGGAGTTATCTACCTGGGCTGGCTTTGAACCATGATCCCCAGATCTCAGCCTCCTGAGTAGCTAGGACTACAGGCATGAGCCACCGGTGCCCAGCTTATTTTTGCCATTTTTAAATTAAAAAATAAAAAATAACTAGTAATGTCTATAAAAATGTTAGTGATATATGATATTTTTAATTTATTCACTCACTTAGTAAACTTTGAATAAGGCTTTTATAAAACCTCTATTGATCTTTGAAAAGTTATTTTTCTTTTTCACATCTGCTTCTAACATCTGGAATAAAGTTTTGCCATGATAAATTTTAGAAATTGTAGGTAATATTTTTATGCAACTTATTTGCAAACTCTTTGTAAGCCCCTACTTGCAATTGAAATGTGTTAGTGTCTTCTAAGAACTTGTAATGTAAATTCTACTAATTACCTTTTCAATCATTTACATCTATGGTATTGTTAGGTATAGATATGTTTTAGCTCAAACATTTTATGAATACTGATGATCATTCAATATTGTAACTTCTTAAATTTTAAGATAGGAAGATTATAGTTTAAAAGGAAAGTATTTTAGATACATATTCTAATCACACATGTAATGGCTTAGAAAAATGAAAACCAGAGATGATAAATTATTTTGTTAAATACAAGAAAATATGTAGCAACAAATTGTATTAAACATGCTTCTGGAAGTCCATATAGACACATATATACGTTATATATGTGCAAACAATACCATAGATGTAAATGATTGAGAAGGTAATTAGAATTTACAAGTTCTTAGAAAACACTAACCCATCTGAATTGCAAGTAGGGGCTTACAAAAAGTTTGTAAATAATTTTGCCCTTTGAAAAGAAACTACAGAACATAGACATAATCATCCTGGACAAGGATAGGTAACTCACCTTCAGAAAACAAAGATTTTCCTGGTAGAGTAACTATTGCATGAATCTCCATTGCATGAATTTACACGTTCAACAAAATATCAGTATTAGAAGGATAGCAGGTTAAGCATGAAGAATAAAATGAGCAGATTTCCTTTGTCAAATATAATCACTGTTCATGCAGACAATCTAAGGATATCCATCCTTAGATCCTTTAGGTCTAGACATCCTTTGCTCTTTTGTAATAGTACAATGAATATTTGTTATTCAGATAATATAGTTCATATCTTGTTTTTTGTTATTCACCATTATATCTTTTGACTGACTAGCTATCAAACAAAGTACCCCTATCAAGGACTTAAATACTATGTGTGAAAACAAATTTATCATATGTTTAATTTTAAATCAATAGTAATTACAAATTTTGGCAATCTATACAATATACCTAAAAAAAACATGTGTGGGCCAAATGACTGAAATATCAATTATGTCAACAATTAAAGCTTCAGGAAAGAGTTGAGTGAGATGGAGGCAAAAGATGGAAGGAGTAAAGCTTGTTAAGAAATGTACTCATTACCTTGCCCATGTAATGGAAACTCCTCTGTACGGTATATTCACAATTAAAAAAATAAATAAAGATGGAAAAAGTGATATAGATCAACATTCATTGTGCTAATAAACTAACAAGTTATATTAGAAACCATTTATAGAGCTATTTGAAGATAATTTAAAAATGAAAATAATTATGCTACAAAATATCTAATGGCATTTTGTACATTTGCTCAGTATTAATTATTCTTTGCATTCCAATCAGGTTTTAGAGCCTGAAGACACAGAAAGGCAGATTCTGAATTAGTTTGTGTTTATTTGTCTGAGGTCAAAGTCAAGTAGATAATGCCTCTCCAATATATTATATTTATGGTAGGATTTATCTGTGTGCCATCAAATTATCAATATCAAGGTAGTGTACATTAACTTTGGTTATATGATGAGACGGGTATTATGATTAATATTTTATATATGGGAAATCCATGCCCCAGTGGTTATATGACATATCTTCAAGCTGACACAATAAGTGAAGCAGGTTTCCTAGACAGGAATTACATAAAGTACACAAAGCTCATTACAGAATAAACAGTTAAATAAGATGTACTAAAACTGCTTAAACTTGTTATAGAAACATAGGTTCCCTCTTTCCTATGAAAACTCAAGTCACAATTCTATGTGAAATCTGTATTTAGAAGTACTGTTATGCAAAAATCAAGTTGTGGACAAATATGTCTGTCCCAGTTTGGGTCGTCTCACATAAATTTATATTTTCTGAGTCAAAGGGAGCACTACAGCCACCCATCACCTGTAAAAGGTTTTCTTAATTGTTAGAGAAAATTCGTGACTGATAGTACATAGTATTTTGTCATGGGAAACTACGGTGCTACTATTTCATGCATGGGATTTAAAAGTCATAATAGTTTTCACTATTCCTTTTATACAAATTTGTGAGAGAATACCCTGCATTTTAAACTGTTGGAAGTAATTAGGAATTTTTCTTAAGAATGGATAGATTATTGTTTTACCAAAAGCACAAATAGTTGATGTTTTAAATCAAAGAATTTGCTAGGACTGTGATTTGGTATTCAGTGACTTACAGTATAAGAAATACCAATGTCAACCCATAGTTGTATACTATATTGAAAACTGCAAGTCATTTTCACTCAATAACATGAGTGGTCAAAAGTGGCAGTAGATCTTTTGGTTGCCTTTATTGACTCAAAAGTTAAAATACTTTGGACTTAAAGAATTCAACTGGATGCTGTAATTACCTCAAATAAATAGTGTAGTAGAGATGATAACTTCTAGATTTACTTGTGTACAGTTTCCTTGCTCTGACATTTGTAAGAGGGAAAATTATGTGTGTCCCTTTATAAGACTGTATATTATAGCAAGAAAGAAAAAAGGTATTTGTGTCCCTATCTTAGGGATCATTTCACTTAACATCATCTTATATCATCATATGTACATAACTTTTGGCTTATTTATAAAGTATAATGTGTTTTGCTGTTGTTGTTGTTGCTTTGTATGTTCCTCCCCCACAGTATAATCCCTATTTGATTCCAGTGCCCTGCATCTTGTATATACACTTCTCTAATTCGGGGAGGGGAAGGATAAAAACAAAACGCTTAAATAAGGATACAGGTTGACACATTGTAACAATGAGATGTACAAAACTCTATATTGAAAATAAACTTTACAACTTTGGTGGTGGGGAAGGTAGATGTGGAGATGGGAGGGAAGGGATGGTAGGGGGAAAACAAAGGAGGAGGCAACAATGCTCAATAAGATGTTCTCAATACCTTGCTCACGACATGGTAACTCCTGTGTACAACATTTTTACAATAAAAAACGTACAAAAAAGATTGCATACTATGATATTCCTTTAAAATAGCTGTATTTCTTCACACTGAAAAAAGGAAAGAAAGAAAGAAAACTGGCCAGCTGTGCACCATTAGTTCACACCTGTCATCTTTTGCTACTGAAAGACTGAAATTAGGAAAATTGCATTTTTGTTTTGTTTTGTTTTTTTATTGTGAGAATACCATACAGAGGAGTTACAATTACATGGGCAAGATAACGAGTACATTTCTTATCAAGCATTGTTGCCTCCTCTTTGTTTCCCCTTGCATCACTTCCGATAGTCCCCCCACCCGATCCTGTTCCCAACCCCCCCCCCCACCAAAATTGTAAAGTGCGTTTTTTGACATAATGACTTGTATATCTCATTGTTGCAATGGGTCCACCTGTATCCCTATTTAAACAATTTGTTTTTTCCCTTCCCCTTCACAAATTATACCAACATCAAATACAGTGGAAACATGGGTTATACCCTGGGGAAGAGACATACAAAGCAACAAATAAATCATCTTATAAATATGTTAGAAACAATTGAATGAAAGGAAAACAAAAACAAAAACATTTAAATACTTATCTTGGGGTTCATTCCCCTAACATCAAATTATGTGACTGTTTCTAGTTGACTCAGACATATACTAGTTATTGCAAATAAGGGAAATCATGGGACCTATGTTTCTTTGGGCCTGGCTTACTTCACTTAATATAATTTTTTTCAAAGTCTTTCCATTTCCTAACAAATGGGGCAATGTCATTCTTTCTAATGGAGGCATAGAATTCCATTGTATATATATACCACATTTTCTTGATCCATTCATCTACTGAGGGCATCTGGGTTGGTTCCATATCTTAGCTATGGTAAACAACGCTGCAATAAACATAGTGGTACTGGTAGCATTAGTATGGTCTTGTTGGTGATCATTTGGGTAAATGCCCAAAAGTGGGATTGCTGGGTCATAAGGGAGCTCCATGTGGAGTCTTTGGAGGAACCTCCATACTAGTTTCCAAAGTGGTTGAACAAGTTCACTCTCCCACCAACAATGCAGTAAGGTTCCCTTCTGTCCACATCCCCTCCAGCATCTGTTGTTATTCGAGTTCTTGATTATAGCCATTCTGGGGTGAGGTGGTATCTCAGTGTTGTTTTGATTTGCATTTCTCTTATGGCTAGAAAGGTTCAGCATTTCTTCATGTGTCTATTGACCAACTTTCTTTCCTCTTCAGAGAAGTTTCTCTTTAAGTCTTTAGCCCACTTATTTATTGGGCAGTTGTTTCTTTGAAGATTTGTTTTTGGGGTATTTTTAAAGTTCCAGGTATATTTTAGATATGAGACCCTTGTCTGTTGTATGGCTAGTGAATATCTTCTCCCAATCCATGGGCTTTCTATTGATCTTGCTAGCTATGTCCTTTGCCATGCAGAAGCTCTGCAATTTCATGCAATCTCATTTGTCCAACCTTTCCTTGATTTGTTGTGTTTCTGAGTCTTTATTAAGAACATTTCAGCCTGTCTCAAGGAGACCTAGAGTTTCTCCTATTCCATCCTGTAAAGTTTTCAGAGTGTCTGCTTTGACTCTGTGGTCATTGATCCATTTGGAATTGATTCTGGTGCAGGGTGATATATAAGAATCTAGCTTTAGTTTTCTACAGGTGTTTAATCAATTTTGCCAGCACCATTTACTGAAGAGGCTGTCTTTCTTCCATTCTATTTTTTTTACCTCCCTTATCAAAGATTAGATGACTATAGGTCTGTAGGTTCATTTCTGGGTTTTCAATTCTATTGCATTGGTCCTGGGGTCTATTCTTGTGCCAGTACTAAGCTGTTTTGATTACTACAGCTTTGAAGTAGAGTTTGAAATTTGGTATTGATATTCCTCCAACACTGTTCTTTCTGTTAAGGATTGTTTTTTTCTATTCGGGGTGTTTTATTGTTCTGTATGAATTTTTGGATGGCCTCCTCTATTTCCTTGAAGAATGAAGTTGGAATATTGATAGGTATCACATTGAATTTGTAGATACCCTTGGGAAGTATTGCCATTTTCATGATGTTGATCTTTCCAATCCAGAAGCATGGGAGTTTTCACCACTTTCTAAGTTCTGTTTTGATTTCCTTTTTTCGGGTTTTTAAAGTTTTCATCACAGAGGTCCTTCACTTCTTTGGTTAAGTTAATTTCTAGGTATTTTATTTTTTGTGGGGCTATTTCGAGTGGAGTTGCTTTCCTGATTTCCTGATTTCATTGTTGGCACACAGAAAAGCCATTGATTTTTTGAGGGTTAATTTTATACCCTGCTACTTTGCCAAAGTTTTGAATCACCTTGAGTAATTTGGGAATGGAGTCCATGGAATTCTTTAAATACAAGATCATGTCATTTGCAAAGAGGGAGAGTTTTATTTCTTCTTTCCCTATTTGGATCCCCTTTATGTTTGCATCTTGCCTTATTGCTGTATCTAGGCATTCTAATACTACATCGAAGAGCAATGGGGAGAGTGGACATCCTTGTCTTGTTCCTGAGTTTAGAGGAAATGGCTTTAGTTTTTCACCATTGAGTATAATACTGGTTGTAGGTTTGTCATATACAGCCTTTATTGTATTGAGAAAGATTCCATGGATTCCTAATTTTTCCAGAACCTTCATCATAAAGGGGTGTTGGATCTTGTCAAATGCTTTTTCTGCATCTATTGAGATAACCATGTGGTTCTTATCCTTGCTCTTATTGATGTGATGAATTACGTTATTTGATTTACGTATATTGAACCAGGTTTGCATCCCTGTAATGAATCCTGTTTGATCGTGGTGTATGATTTTTTGGATGAATCGTTGAAGTCGTTTGGCCAAAATTCTGTTGAGAAGTTTTACATCAATGTTCATCAAAGAAATGGGTCTATAGTTCTCTTTCTTTGATGAGTCCCTTCCTGGTTTTGGGATGAGGGTTATTATACCTTCATAGAATGAATTCGTTAGTGAACTTTCTCTTTCAGTTTCATTGAAGAGTTGAAGGAGTATTGGTGTGCATTCTGCTTTGAAGGCCTTGTAGAATTCTCCTGCAAAACGATCTGGTCCTGGACTTTTCTTAGATGGGAGGTCTTTTATTATTGCTGTTTCTATTTCAATGCGTGATATGGGCGTGTTAAGATGGTTTAACTCATCTTGGTTTAGTTTCAGCATGTCAATATTTGCTAGGAAAGGATCCATTTCTGCCAAGTTCTCAAACTGATTAGCATAAAGGTTTGAGAAGTATTCCCTTATAATGTTCTGAATCTTGGTTGTTTCTGTGGTGATGTTTCCATTCTCATCTCTGAGTTTGAAAATTGCAGTTTTAAACTGTCTTGGGCAGAAATGTTAGCTAGATCCTTGCTCAAAGAAGAGCTGGATACAGTGGTTCACAACTATTAAATTAGTTCACATAGAAAGTCTACAACTAATAAATCAACAGATGGGAAGCACAATATCAAATATATATATATATATATACACATATATATAATATATATAGCATATATAGCATATGTATACATATATATACATATATATAGCATAAGTCAAGGCTGTAGGTTTGGCTCAGCAATAATAGCATTTGCCTTATCTTGTATAAAAGCTCAAGTGAACCCTTGACACTGTCAAAATAAACAATAAGCCATATAACCATCATTCCTATACAATTCATGGATAGTATTGTTTTATGTCATCCATGTAAGTTAAAAGTTTTCAAAGTAGAAGAAAAAAAACATTCCCATGTAACTAGTTTTGAAAGAAAATGTTAAAGTAAATTAGACGAGTATGTCAGTTCATGAGTTTCCTGTGCCAAAATATTCAGAGTGAAAAGCACAAATTAGTTTTCATGGTGTTGAAGGTTAGACAAACTTGACAAGACCTGATTGTCTAATTTTAATGCAGATTTGTGCTCATGACATGTACAGAATGTTTAATTCTAGTCAAGATAAAAAGTCACACTGTGCAACAGTATTTGCTGCAGCATTGAGAGTTGCAGTGGGGCTTGGCATCCTGTCCTTGAACAACAGTAAGTAAGTAATCTCAGCAGAGTAAATAATTACCTGTTAACTGTACACTGAGCTTTTTTTTTTTTTTTTTTTTTTTTGTCAAATTCGACTTCTTAAGGGATGCCACCTAAGATCCAGCAGGAATTCTTCTGTGAACAAATGAGACTTTTGTCTTCAGATCAACTCCATTGAGGATCCCAGGAATATCAGAAACTGACCCAATGCTATCCTGGGTATTGAACTCTAAAAACAAGGCTTGCAAACCAATGCTTTTGATTTTTTTAAACATAAGAGTGACTTTGTACTCAAGACATAAACTAAAATTACAAAGCACATTGCTACAGAAAAGTATAAAGTCCCTCTCATAAATACAAATTAAGCAAATGCTATACATAGGAAATCTTTCCATTAATAATTTTCCTAATTAGAACTCCAGCGGTGCTCGGGTATTCTGGTCCAAGGACAATAATTAATTAAACTGTTGTAAAATCTTACTTTTTAAATTGTTGAGGGTGTTCTATCACTCTGTAAATAGCTATTTATTAAGTACCTACTGTGTGCCATTTACCTACAACTGGGCTAAGCAGTTCCACTTCCATGATGAGCTTTATTTGATGCATGTTACTAACTGAACTGTAGTGCTGGGAGCTAGCAACAGGGGTCTCATCACTCTGCTTCACTTACATCACTGTTGATTGATGTCTAGCTCTGCTATCCTTAAAGATCTCCTAGGGTACAAGTGCTACAAACTCATTAACCAATTTTATCAATGCAAAGTAGTCCCTAATAACCAATGAAGTCATGAGCCAAAATCTGTTTTGTCTTATTTTATTACCATTAAATTTTTAAGCAGCTACACTCTTAATGCGCCCTCATAATTAGATGTGGTTAAACATATTTTTTTCATTTATTTCTTTTCTTATCTTTTTTCCTCAAAAGAAAGATTGCTTTTTATCCCCAACTCTCAATTCATCATGTACTAGTAGCCTTCTCATCTTTTTGAAATTTCCCTATATTTTCCTCCTTGTATTATTTAGTCTTTCCTCCACAGCATATATATATATATATATATATATATAGAGAGAGAGAGAGAGAGAGAGAGAGAGAGAGAGAGAGAGAGACAGACAGACAGACAGACAGACAGACAGACAGAGAAAGAAAGAGAGAAAGAGAGAGAGAGAGAGAGAGAGAGAGAGAGAGAGAGAGAGAGAGAGAGAGAGAGAGAGAGAGAGAAAAGTTCCTCCAATATTAGAAAAATATTCTTAAAGGAATAAAGTCTTTGTTGTATCATCAGCACTGACCCTTCAAATTCTTGCCACATTGCCCCTATACATTTTATTTCTCTTTACTTCTAACCAGGATCATGTCTTCTTTTTTCTATCCTGTCTTTAACCTCGGTAACCTGAAAATATTTCTCATCCCTCTAAGACCTTGGTAAAGTCTCCAAGTCCTAATAGAAAGAATAAATGTCACTTATTATTGCCACGTTACTCAAGTGCATTAGATACCTATTACTTTTTGACAACTATTTGCCCTGTTATAATTTCTACTATTTAAGGTAGCTAGTATTTCCTTAAAACTTGCTTACTTTAACGTTTCCTAAATATTTTCACATGGTTTAACATTTCCACTACTAATCGATCTGCTTTCCACTCAGCCACTAAACCTTCAAACACAGAAGACTTGGCATATATCATTTTCTACATTAACATGTCCACCACACATGATTCCTTTGAAAAATGTCCCATGTCTTCCAATGCTCCGTACACTGAATATTGGGCAAATGTCTCAAGGTTTGTGAATAACACTATTTTAACTAGCATATACATCTACATTTGTATTTTTAATTTTGCAATATATAATATTCAAATATAAACATATGTAAGCACATATATTTATGTATATAATATTACCTTCAAATTACATATATGTCAAAAGTATGTGCATGTACATAGGTATCTTAACATGTACAATATAATATGAATTGGCTTTATAAAGAACCCCAAATTAAGATATTAGAGATAAGAGTGCCTTGCAGAGAGAAAAGAAAGATGATAGTGGCCAAAAGAAAGCCAAAGGGAATAATGATCCAAATGGATCAAATAGCTTTTTCATAGATCTTTCTAAGATAAGTCTTAAAACCATGGGAATCAAGAATTGACAGCAAATCTTCTTACATAGAATAAGAAACTATAAACATAAGATCAATCAACCATGTACAAAATACGAAATCAATTCACAAGAATAAAGGAAAGTTTATTGGAATTATTGAACCAAGGAAGAGAGCCAGATTGTCAAGGATCAATGCTTATAGGAAGTTTAAAACAATGACGGTTGTCAAAGTCACTTAGAAAAGAGAGATAGAAACAGTCAGAAACAGAAGTTGAACTATTTTTCTTTTTCTTTCACATATTAGATTTTAGCTCTCCAAAATGTAACCTTTTAAGGCTTGGCTTTCCAAAGCTATCAGAGTGGCTTGGAGGAATAAAGAAATAAGGTCAGATTTCTGTAAATTAATGTATAACAACAAATATGTAAGATTGTCTTTTGTTTCATCATAATTACATAAGTCTATATTATAAGAGGCAAAACTTTAGGATTAAATGGACTTCCAAAAGATTGCATAGAAGTTATTAGGAAAGGGAGTGCTATGCTTTTATTGAGGTTGAGAATTTAAAAGTAATAGTCAAGTAAGGGAATGTCTATAGTGGAAGCCAAAGGGAAGTGATTTAACTGGGGGGACTGTATTAGACATCAATCTAATAAGGATTAATACTGATAAACCTAACATATTTAAACATTGTTTTCCCGAACAAGTTACATTGCAATAGCTCAGCTGGCTATCAAAGTCAGCAAATGTAAAAATAAAACACCATTTTTGTGTCTTAAATTCAGCTATAGAAAGAATATATTAAACACCATGATCAAGTTTGAGTTATTATTATTTTTTTTTTGGTCCGGTCATGGGCCTGAACTCTGGGCCTGGGCACTATCCCTTAGCTCTTCAGCTTAAAGCTAGCGCTGTACCACTTGAGCCACAGCCTCACTTCCGGCTTTTTTCTTTTTGCTTATGTGGTGCTGAGGAATCGAACTCAGGGCCTCATGCATGCAAGGCAAGCGCTCTACCACTGAGCCACCTTCCCAGCCACAAGTTTGAATTATTTAAGTAGGGAAGATTAATTTAACATCTGTATAAAAGTTAACATAGTGTAATAGTTTCCTTCTGATAAACTTTCACATAGTCTATAAATACATGGATGAAGACACATATTTTTCTTTTTATTTCTGGATATGTTCTTCCTATATTATCCAAACACCTGGTGTCAAGCAACTTTCCTGCTTTAGTCTCACAAGTAACTGGATGATTATTGTCTGCAAGTGTACCTGTCAGAAAAGACTTTTGAACAACTCATGTCTAAAACCTCATCTAAAAATTCACTAACTCAACAACGTTGAATTTCATCATCTAATTAACCTTATTAGCTGTGGATGGAGTTCTGGGCTTGATCAGTTTGACGAAAAGTTTCTCTCTGTGTGTCTGTAAAACTGGAAATTAAGTTATTTGCTATCAAAATGCAGTGCTTTAGAAGTATAGTGAGTGTAATACTTTTTCAACAAAGGGAAAAAATAAAGGACGAAGTGAGTTACTTATTACAAGAAAATTCTAAGTTCTACCAAGTAAACTCAAGGAATAATGTTTGAGACAAGAATAAAGAAAATACCAGAGTTGAGCCAGTCACTGGTAGATGTAATCCCAGCTACTCAGAAGGCTGAGATATGAGGATCTCACTTCAAAGGCAGCCAATGCAAGACAGTTCTTGAAAGTCTTACTCCAATTAACCACCAAAAATCCAGAAGTGGAGCTACAGTTCAAATGGTAGACCCTTGAGCACAAAGGCCAGGGGCAGCACCAAAGTCTTGAGTTCAAGTCCCCCCCCCCCCCACACACACACAGACACCACACAATCATGGAATACCTTGAAACCTTTGTTTGCTTGGAAATACCCCCACTCAGTATACAAGTTCACTACTTAGATCAACGTTACACATAACCTATAAGCTACAGTTTAGCTAGAAACTCTGACATCATAACAAAGATTACCTTTCTTCCATTCTTTATTAACATGTTTCTTACTTTCTTTTGGACTCTTACAAGAAGTACATTTCACATTTTGAATTTCTGACAACACTCTATTTATGACTAAGTATTCTCTATAACAACATTATTTGCCAGTTGTGCAAGAATTTTTCTATCACACTCATAATAATTCTTCAAGTTTCTGTCCATGACCCAATTCTAAAATCACTGTGACATTTTAGGTATTTGTTAGAGCAATACTTCATTTCCAGTTATGAAGACCTGTTTTAGTTTTGCTCTGCTATTTAAGATTACATTCCAAGGACCCTGGAACCAGATGTGGTAGTTCTTGCAAAGTATTCTATAGTCTACCATATCACATTCATAAAGACAGTAAAGAAAAACACAATTCTATTTAAAATTTTTCAAATGACAGACACCAGCACATGCAAAATAGTAAAAAAATAATAAATGTATCGGTAAAAAATGTTTCAATAAACTATAAATAGAAATGAATATCATCAATTTGAAAGAATGCATCAGTAAAAATTTCACAACTATTATTTATTATACCTGATGGTGAGTTTGTAAAAGCTTTTCCTCTAACACTGAAAATAAACTAGAATGTCTGTTTTCATTACTTCTAGGGAAAAATATACATGAGGTTCTAGCCAATTTAATAAGGTATATGTATATATCTATATATAGCTATATCTATACATATATACATATTTTAAATGAAAAGATAAACTGTTTTATAAGACATGATTCTATTTATAGAAAAAACTAAGGACTATACACAAATGATGTTAGATTTTTTTAATGATCTCATTAAGATTATAGACTATACAAACAATAAAATGTTTGTATTCAATATTCTAAAATATAACAACCAAAATTATGAAAGAAATCATGAACAAAAGCATTAGAGTAAAACTGTAGAAATATCCTGGTACTGGTGGCTCAAGTCTGTAATCCTAGCTAATCAGGAGACTGAGATTTGAGGATCGATGTTCAAAGCCAGCCAGGACAGAAAGTATATGAGACTCTTTTCTCCAATTAACTATCAAAAAAGCGGAAGTGGCACTGTGGCTAAAGTGGTAGAGCACTCGCCTTGAGCTGAAGAGTTCCAAGACCAGTGCCTGGGCCCAGAGTTCAAGCCCCACGACTGAAAAAAAAAAAGAGTAGGAATAAAATCAACATAACATGTATGATTTGTACAAATAAATATACAAATAGTGCTGAGACTCATTAAATATGTTAATGGAAAGATATATATAATGCTGATTGCATTTCCATCCTGCTTATACAGTTTAATTGTTTTAGCATTTCATGCCCACTCAGATGTGGACTCATTCTCCTTCCCTTTGATGCTCAGGCGACCACTTCTTCTCCTCTTTGTTTTGGTCTAGCATCTCATGCTGCTCCATCATTCTATTCCAATAATAAACTCTACCTGGCTGAGTCCAAACTGTCTAGAAACAAATCATCCATTTCTGGAGAGATGGAGAGCTGATGAAATCTGAGGATGGGAGATAAAGTTTTCTTTTAAATTTTCACTTTTTTTCCTTTGCAATCGATCAGCATATGACCAATCAGTATATAGATACAGATATATGCACACATATATGTACATATATGTAGATATAGATATAGATGGATCTTCTAGAGTTAGATCTACTAGAGTTGAACAATCTTTTATCCCATGATGTTCATACCAAAATGGAATGTTATATTTAATACCAAGCCTCACACTTACCCCACAGTAAGGAAAACAACAGTGTGGATGAAGGTAATGGCCTTATCTAATTGTCTTTTACGATTCTGAAGTATATTGTATATTGGAAGTATAATGGAAGGGTGATATATTCTTTATGTGTTAGTGCAGGATGAGAATTCTCAATGGAAGAGCTTGAGAAAGAAAAAAAAGAGAGAGAAATACTAAGATTTTCCTTCAGGAAACTCTTGCTCGAAGACCACAAAATCATTTTCCCAGTTGCTTAATGTATGTCATCAGGTGACAGGTTGTTTCAAATGTTCTCTAACAATTTTATAGCTTGTACACTAAAAACAAATCCCTTTAAACACTTGCAATTAACCTTGGAGAACTTGAAACTTGTAGAAAGAGTGAAATTTCCATTAGTACCTATTCTAAAAATACTGGCTTTTCCACTGATGTCTGCATTTGGCTCTTGAAACCATTTTATTCTAAGTCTATTAAGTCATGGGTTTGATGTCATACAGTTAAAGAGAGCCATAATTCAGTTTGCATGACACGCATGTGTGTCCAACTCACATTGGAATGCAGAGTGTCTATCCTTCAACACCAAAACAATTTTGAATCAATTACATTCTAGTATCAGTAGGTTGCAAATAAATGACAAACTGTTGTTACCAACTTTCCATCCTCTTGACAAATGTGAAAATGTTCATGGTTAAAAACAAAGTCTGACTTATAAAAATACCTTTAAAATGTTATAGCTTTAAAAATATATTTAAATTTCAAGCACCTGCATTCTGTTCATTAAGTTTCAGGATGAATTAATAATAAAAGGAATAATATTATGCAGAATAAATGAACTCAATTTAATACGTCAATCATACTTGAGAAATCTATATACTCCTTATTCACAAATATGTCCAGTCTATATTAAAAAAAATCTTATTCTTGGAGCTTATCCTTACTTTTACTTTATAACATGGTTTGGATAAATACAAAATAGCAGCCAAGTACACTTATATAAATCAGACAGACCTCATAGGTTTTCACCATATGCAGTGAGAAAGAAACAGGTTTACCATTTTATTCTGGCAAAGAGTCCCTGCTCAAACTCTTTGAGAGGAAGCAAGCAATATTAAAGACACTGACAAAGACACACTAATATTTGAGTCATTAAATGAGTATTTTTTAAGGTTCATAATTTAAATGAGTCGACAACCTGATTAGGTAGCATTAAAAATGAGCTTTTAACTGCTAATAAGCTTCCCCTTGGTTACACAGCCTGTTGTTTTCCTGAGGCAAAGAGAAGAGGCTGCATGAGCCACTGTTTGCAATGCATGAATAAGATGACAAATGGGGAGAGGGCGTGGATGTTGATGAAGAAGGTTTGATTAGCAATTGGCAGCATGAAAACTTCTGAATTATTTTGCAAATTTAGAGAAAGGTTACACATGCAGTTGGTGAGCAGAATTATAGACACAGAAATAGAACTCTCTGAAGAAGCAGACATTTTGTTTTTCTGCATGTGATTTGGGTATTTTTGCATCTCTTTATCTTTAATCAAAACTGAGGGTAGAATCTTGATATGAAGCAAATGGAATTTACTTGCATGGTGCTTGGCCATGTAGTAAATGTCAGTAGCATTTCCCCAGGACATACCAGTCTGGGATAGCAGTGTGGTGACAGTAAGTACCAGAATGTAAATGATAAGTGCAAAGCTTCTCCAGACGGTGGAGCACATGGGGTCACATTTATGTTAATCCTGTAAATCTCTATACTCCAGACTCTACCAGTTTGACCTCCAGTCTATTCTACTCTACACATCACTCCTTCTTAAATAGTCGCAACTATCCGAAAGTTTGCAATCATAGTGAGATTTGTTAGCAATAGATAATGAACAAGTCTTCTAAAAGTGGCGCAAAGAGGAAAAAGACTAGAGGTTGTGAACTTTAATTTCTGTGTCACCAACGATCACCACCATCCTGAAAGACCCAAATTCTTCCCATTGCTCATAATGCCATTGCTGAGGACAGCATCATAACATTTGTTTGCTTGAGCTATTCCACAGTAAAGTAACTCAGACAAAGGATTTAAAAATAATGAAAATTTATTCTGGAAGTGCTTTGGAATTTGAATGTCTGAAATCAAGTGAAGGATAAGGCTCGGCTCCCTCCAACAGAGATACCTTTCTCTCTGTATTCCTGATTCCAGTGTGAATAGTTATCATGATGTTCCTTGAGTTGAAGCTTTGTCACTTGGCATTATGCCTCCACTGTTACATGGTATTGTCTGTCACTATATGTGTGTATATCCTTCTTTGTATAAATACGCCACTCATTGTTTTCAGTCCTCCTGTCATTGTGCTTTAAGGTGACTCTATATGCAAATACCTTGTTTCTAAATAGAATCACATAAGTTACAGCTGGACCTGAATTCAGAACAGGAATCACTCATTGCTCCAAGGAATCACCTTTGTTCTCTTACTTTAGTAAAATTATTGCTACTGCTGAAGCTATCAGCTCCTCAGCATGATCACACACAGAGCCACAAGAAGAACTTCTTGTTTAATCACTTTCAGCCAAATGAGAAATAGTTGCATCTTATAAATTGTTTATTAGCATGGAGTAAAAACCCTTTCCATGATTGCCACACACAGAACACAGTTCCCTTCTTGACTAATGGAGGACCAAGTCTTCATACCCAACCTGAGCAAAGTCAGTGTTGTTCAACAAAACAAACATGGTTGACAGAGGAAGAGCATGAAAATGATAATTGACAATGTAAAGACTGCCATATTCAAGTTTCATCATATGTGTCAGAGAGTCAGGCCTATGGTGATTTTATTACCAAAACAAAACAGAACAATGGAAGACAAAGAAACATAAAAGTACTACCTACCATCTTTCATGGAACTTAACACTAGCCAGTTCAAGGTAATAACATATATGATTTCCTGTATCTACATACATGTGTTAGAAGTATATTAATATGGCTATATCCTGTTCACATTCACATACTAAAATCTACATTATCAGGACATCATAATATTGTTAAAGATAATGTTTTATAGATACAACTAAAGTAAAAGGAGTTTGTATTGGTGGTTCTTATACAACATAACTGATGACACAACAAGAAGAGATGAGGATGAGTTTGTACAGAGGAAAGGCCATAAAAAGACACAAGAAGAAAATGGCTAACTTTCATAACTCAAGTGAGACCAGGGGGAAAGCATTTTTATATACCTTCAGGTAAAAATTCTACTCTCCTGATTGGGTGCCAGTGGCTGAGATCTGAGGATCTCAGTTGGAAGCCAGCCTGGGAAGGAAAGTCCATGACACTCTTATCTCCAATAAACTCTTCAGAAAAGGAGTTCAAATGGTAGAGTGCTAGTCTTGAGCAAAAGAAGATCGGGGACAGCCAAGCCCTGAGTTCAAGACCCAGTATGGGTAAAACTAACTAAATATATAAATAAAATAAAATCCAGTCTCCTATATAAGTTTTTTCTTTTTTGTTTGTTTTTTTTGTTGCTGTTACATTAGCTAAGTTTTTATTTTAATATCCTTAAGTATTGTACAAAAAGGTTAGATTCACCATATTTGTTTGTAAGAACACTAAATCAGTTTCTTTTGTTTAAGATCCCTGGTCTGATATAGTCTGTTATAGCAGCCCTAAAAAACTAATACAGACTTTCACAAACTCAGTGATGGAAGACAAACGGTTCCTATCTGCACCTTAGGAATAGCAAACAAATAATCTAAGTCACATACATTTTTTTAAGGGTTAGGCATGTTTATTATGAAAAGAGTACTTGCCATAAACTGAAAGCTGTTCATCTCTAGTTTGAGAATGATCAAATCTTCTGATTTTAATGTGTTGATCTTTCACTTAAAGACTGCTAATTAGCATGTATTAGTTGCATAATGGGGGGGTACATTGTGATAATTTACACACATGTATATATACATATATATAGTAACCAAATCTATCTCATCTACCCTTTCTCCTTCATTCTTTCTTTTCCTTTTTAAAATAATTTTTATCAAATATCTATGTTCTATTTTCATATATGTAGAAATAATATTACAACCATATTTACCTTCTCCATTCTTGACCTGCCTATTGATAGCAACTCATCTTCCAACACACACACACACACACACACACACACACACACACACACATCCCTATGTTCTTTCTGATAGCATGCCTTGGAACAATAACATGTATTTTATATTTATCTTATGCTCCTCACTTTAGCATAAGTACCCATTTGAATTATCTTCTTTTTAGATTAAGGAATTCTCATTGTCCTATGCTTGCTGGATGTTTAGTGTGACAGGATTTCTTACAGTAGATTATGTAGTTGTTAAGTTTATGAGTTCTTGGAGTTGACTATTTACTCTTTGATTATCTTTTTATATAAGTAGTGTAATTCCTTTTTGACTTCATCGTGTCATTTATTAAATAGAGATAAGCATACTTCATAGACTTGCCAGGTCTATATGAGGTAGTACTTTTACAAACATATGAAGTATGCTGTAAGTGGTAAGTAAGCAGCAATAAATGTCTTCATTTTGTTAAAGTTGTGGGTTAAATTTCACAGTAGTGTGGAAACAATACGTAGGAAGAAAAAAACAACCACCTCCCTTCCTTCCTCACTTCAATTCTAATGCACAATGGTTCATGCTCTAAGTCTTTATGATTGTATCTATCATTTTCTTCCTAAATACATCTCCTTTTCTTTTCAATTCTGTACTGCTTACCACATCACTATATCACTCTTCTTTTTCTATCATTCCTTTCTTTCTTTTCTTTTTTGTTTGTTTGCAATCTTGGGGCTTGAACTCGGGGGCCTGGGCAATGTCCCTGAGCTTCTTTTGCTCTTTTATTCTACCACTCTACCACTTGAGCCACAGAACCACTTCCTGCTTTTTCTGCTTGTGGTACAAATACTCTACCACTAAGCCACATTCCCAGACCTCTTCTTTTTTTTTTTTTAAACTATACATTTTTACTGTAAAGATACTGTACAGAGGGGTTATATATATAGTTATATATATAGTTATATGAGTAAGGTTATGAGTACATTTTCTATGGATCATTGTTACCCGCTCCTTTGTTTTTCCCCTACTATTCTTTCCCTCCCCCCTCCATCTTCTCCCTCCCCCATGCCCCTCTGCCTTGCCCTGAAGTTGTAAAGTTTGTTTTCAACATAGTATCTTGTACATCTCATTGTTACAATGGGTCACCTTTATCCTTATTTCAACATTTTGTTATTTCCCTTCCCCTCTCAAAAATAGAAAAATGTATATGCAAGATTCAGGGCACCAGAATCAAATGTGGTGAAAACAGAGTTTATACCATGGGGGAAGAACATATAAAAGAAACAAAAAAAAATCACATAGTACATTATAACTACATTAAGAACAACAGTAAGAAAGATAAAACCTCGTGTGTTCCTATCTTGGGGTTACATTTGCTTAACATCATCTTATATGGTCATATGTACATAGTTTTTTTGACTTGTCCTGCTTATCCTTGGTATATACTAGTTATTGCAAATAAGGGAAACCATGGGACCTATGTTTCTTTGGTCCTGGCTTACTTCACTTTGTATAATTTTTTCTAGATCTTTCCATTTCCTAACAAATGGGGCAGTGACATTCTTTATTTTTTTTTGTACTTTTTATGGTAAAAATACTGTACAGAGGGGTTACAGTTACATGAGAAAGGTAATGAGTGCATTTCCTATCAAGCATTGTTATCTCCTTTTTTTCCTCCCTATCATCCCTTCCCTCCCCCCTACACAAGTATACACCCCTTCTCCGCAGCCAAAGTTAAAAAGTTCATTTTCAATGTAGTGTCTTGTACTCTCATTGTTACAATTGGTCGACCAGTATCCCTATTTAAGCATTTTGTTTTTTCCCTTCCCCTCTCTGAATTAGAGAAGTGTATATACAAGATGGAGGGCACCGACATCAAATACAGTGAAAACAGGGGTTATACCGTGGGGGATGAGCAAACAAAGAAATGAAAATAAAATTGCATAGTATATTATAAATATGTTAGAAACAATAGCAAGAAAAAAATATTTTTGTCCCTATCTTGGAGTTCTTTTTACTTAGCATCATTTCATATGGGCATATGTACATAGCTTTTGGGCTTTTCTACTTGTCCTACACATGTCCTACACATGTATTGCAAATAAGGGAAACCATGGGACCTATGTTTTTTTGGGCCTGGCTTACTTCACTTAATATATTTTTTTCCAAGTGTTTCCATTTCCATTTTCTAACAAATGGGGTGATATCATTCTTACTGATGGAGGCATAGAATTCCATTTCATATGTGTATGTGTGTATATATATATATCATTATATGTATATATATACCATTATATATAGGTATATATATAGGAGAGAGAGAGAGAGAGAGAGAGAGAGAGAGAGAGAGAGAGAGAGAGAGAGAGAGAGAGAGAGAAAGAGAGAGAGACAGAGACAGAGAGAGAGATAGGTATATATATATATATTTTTTTTTTTTTCTTGATCCATTCATCTACTGAGGGGCATCTGGTTTGGCTCCATATCTTAACTATGGTGAGCTGTGATAAACATAGTTGTGCTGGTAGCTTTAATACGGTCCTTTTTGTGATCCTGTGGGTAAATGCCTAAGAGCAGGATTGCTGAGTCATAGGAGAGCTCTATGTGGAGTCTTTTGAGGAAACTCCATACTATTTTCCAAAGTGGTTGAACAAGTTTACATTCCCACCAACAATGTAGTAAGGTTCCCTTCTGTCCACATCCCTTCCAGCATCTGTTGTTATTAGAGTTGTTGATTTTTGTCATTCTAACTGGGGTGAGGTGGAATCTCAATGTTGTTTTGTTTTGCATTTCTTTTACAGCTAGAGAAGTTGAGCTTTTCTTCATGTGTCTATTGGCCATTCTTATTCCCTCTTCGGAGAAGTCTCTCTTTAAGTCTTTAGCCTACATATTAATCAGGCGGTTGTTTCTTTGAGGATTAGTGGTTGGAGGATTTAATTTTTTGAGTTCTAAGTATGTTACAGATAATGAGACTGTTGTCAGTTGTATGGCTAGTGAAGATATTCTCCCAATCCTTGGGCTTTCTATTGATCTTGCTAGCTATGTCCTTTGCCATGCAGAAGCTCTGTAGTTTCATGCCATCCCATTTGGCCAATCTTTGTTTGATTTGTTGTGTTTCTGGGTCTTTATTAAGAAAATTTCAGCCTAGGAGATCTAGAGTTTCTCCTATTACTTCCTGTAATGCTTTCAGGCCATCTGCTTTGACTCTGAGGTCTTTGATCCATTTGAAATTGATTCTGGTGCAGGGTGATATGTAAGGATCTAGCTTTAGTTTTCTACAGGTGTTTAGCCAATTTTGCCTGTACCTTTTACTAAAGAGGCTGTCTTTGTTCCATTTTACTTGTTTAGCTCCCTTATTGAAGATTAGGTGGCTATTAGGTCCATGGGTTCATTTCTGGGTCTTCAGTTCCATCCCATTGGTCCTCAGGTCTGTTCTTGGATCAATACCAAGCTATGTTGATGACTATGGCTTTGTAGTAGAGTTTGAAATTTGGTATTGATATTCCTCCAACATTGTTCTTTCTGCTAAGGATTATTTTTGCTATTTGGGGTCTTTTATTGTTCCATATGAGATCTGGGGTTGCTTCTTCTATTTCATTGCAGAATGAAGTTGGGATATAGATAGGGATTGGATTGAATTTGTAGATAGCCTTTGGCAGTATTGCCATTTTAATAATGTTAATTCTCCCTATCCAGAAGCATGGGAAGTTTTTCTACTTCCTTAGTTCTGCTTGAACTTCCTTTTTCAGGTCTTTAAAGTTTTCATCATAGAGGTCCTTCACTTCTTTTGTTAACTCCTAGGCATTTTATTTTTTGTGGAGCTATTACAAAAAGAGTTGCTTTCCTGATTTCACCTGCACTCTTCTCATTATTGCCGAGCCCTCTTCTTCCCTCAATTTTGCTCTCATTTTTTCCCTTCTCCATCTCCATCTCCATCTCCATCTTTATTTCTCTCTTTTTTTTAAAAATTCAGTGAAATCTAATTCTTGTTACCTAGGCAGAGGTGGAGGTATGAAGGAGAGAATGCAGGCTATAGCTGAGTTCTTTAAAATTTCAATTGTCTAAACAAAGTGTAATTTGCTTTACTTGATTTTCAGTGATAAAAGACACAGGCCTGCCACCATTATGCTGAGTATCTCCTAGCTGATATGGGCAATAAACAATATTTTCAAATACTGTGAGAGTCACAGTATACTGTCACATCATACTGTGTATGATGTATATATATATATATATATATATATATATATGTGTGTGTGTGTGTGTGTGTGTGTATGTGTGTGTGTGTCTTCATTTATATATATATATATATATATATATATATATATATATATATATATATATATATACTATGTATAGTTTTCCTACAAAAGAGAAATAGAGGGACAAAGGGAGAAAAAATCCAGCAATGATACTCACTAACCATTATATGGAAAAATGAACTATGCAACTTGTGGATGAAGATGGGAGGGAAAGCTGAGAGAGAGTGGGGGAAGGGAGTAACATTGTCCTAAAAGAAATATACTCTTTACCTGACTTACGTAATTGTAACCCCTCTGTATATCACCTTTATAAAAACAGTAAGAAGTTTTTTTTAAAAAACTACTGTAAGTAGAAAAAAAATTCTTTTTAAAAATTATTATTATAGGGCTGGGAAGGTGGCTCAGTGGTAGAGTGCTTGCCTTGCATGCATGAAGCCCTGGGTTTGATTCCTCAGCACCAATTAAGAAAAAAGAAAAAAGCCGGAAGTGGCGCTGTAGCTCTAGTGGTAGAGCACTAGCCTTGAGGTGAAGAGCTGAGGGACAGCACCCAGGCCCAGAGTTCAGGCCCCACGACCGGACCCCCCAAAAAATTATTATTATAGCCAAGTCACTAGTATATTACATCTATGCATTTATTTAAACATTATGGTTTTTATCCTAAAAATCAATTATGGTGTCAAATCTCATTGGTTTGCAAAGTATCCTCAATTTAAAATTGAAGAACAAGCTCCTGCAACAAAGAGAGGAATGAATTGCATCTTTAGAATATTCATTGTGTGTCTCATCATCTTATCATTGAGGGAGCTCTTGGAGCACTCCTATCTCTCCTATTTTCATTCACACAGAATGGAACTCTCCCTGCATTGTCATTTGCAAGGTGCTTGTTTGAGTTATCTGGATCTGAATTATGAGAGCAAATCCATCACTTAAGTGTTATTGCTCTTTCTGTCTGGCTCTTCACTTCTGTTCTCAGCCCCTGCTAAGGTACTTCAGTGGGTATAATGAAGTGAATCCAAATTACTAGTTTGAGACTAGCAAGGGACTTGATGTGCACACAAAATATTCTTTTAACATTTCACTGAACTAATCATTCTGAAGGATTTACTCTGTCTTTCATAAGCTCTTACTTGGCTTTGATTGTTTTCTTTTCCTTTTTTTGGTTAATGTATTTTAGTGGATCTACTAAAGGATGTTTTAAAATGTCATCCCGAATCTTCAGTGAAGTTATCACAAAACTAATTATTGTTAATATATTTAGCTGTGATTTCAAACATAGAAGATACAAAAATGAGCCTTATCAATCAACCTTTAACAATTTCTTCATGTTTGTTCATGTATACCCAATGTGTGTATATATATACACACACATACATACATATAAATATATACATACATTTATATAGCATGTATTTGCAATTAATTATTAAACTCTAACATGCAGAACAAGAATGTAAGTCATTATGTTTTAATTCACTCTTCTTTGGTAAAGTTATCTCATTTGTTTACTGGAATTTTCTTCAAGATACACAAAAATAAAAAATGTAATATAACATTTTAAGAGTCCTA
The DNA here is from genome assembly GCF_024711535.1 of Dipodomys merriami. NCBI lineage: Eukaryota > Metazoa > Chordata > Mammalia > Rodentia > Heteromyidae > Dipodomys > Dipodomys merriami. The sequence continues at coordinate 43,929,150 of NW_027206401.1, forward strand.
AGAATTACAGTAGGATAATCAGGAGAGTGCTAGTGTTTAGTGGATCAAAACCTGTAAAGAATGGACTTGGTGGTCTGGGAAGGTGGCTCAGTGGTAGAGCACTTGCCTTGCATGCATGAGGCCCTGGGTCAATTCCTCAGCACCACATAAGCAAAAAGAAAAAAGCTGGAAGTGGCTCAAGTGGTACAGCTCTAGCCTTGAGCTGAAGAGCTGAGGGACAGCGCCCAGGCCCAGAGTTCAGGCCCCACGACTGGACCCCTCCCCCCCCCCAAGAAAAAGAACGGACTTGGTTGAGAGTAAGCCATTGAAGTAAATGTATTGTCTTTACAGTAATCAAGACTTTAAATCATGTACTTGAGCTTGTTTGGTTAAGCAACAGGCTTGGGAACTTTGTGCACTGAGGGAATATTCCAAACATGGTATATCCTTTGACTGGAAAATCATGGGCTCTCCTAACTTACCACATTTAGCAACAACAACAGCAGATCTTTATTTCCATCACACATAATTCAAATAGCAAGTAAGAACAAGATATTGACTGAGCAAGTTCAATATTTTCTTTCAAAGTGTCCATTCAGATAGTTCTTTTGCTGGACAGAGAAGGCAAATAAAATGTAGTCAATCATATTATGTAAATGATGGCTTGTCCATTGGAAAACTCTGTCCCAAAAGAATTAATTTACACAATGATTTATAGAATAAAGACTTTCAGTTTTATCAAAGATTATTTTGAACATAGTCCTCATTCTTAACCCAAATAATAGAAAACTCTGAAGAGAAGTTGTTAAGTTTCATGTTTTAATAATGAGAATAAATTTGAAATTCTTTACTGGTCAACATGTATTTATTCCTCTACTCCAATGGAATTAGATCTCCATATTTGTCTCTTTCTAGATCCATAGAGGTCTTGTCACATATAAAAATCTGTCATTCTATAGCTGCTGCCACCCCCATGCATATTTAGCCACCTGTTCTTCTTTATCTGCAGTCCATGAAATAGGAACCATGCTTGCCACTGCTCAGGAGATATTATGACATAATTTACATCATAAACTATTGATTAACTTAGTTACCCATGAGAACCTATTACCTGGTTTACATTAGCAGATTAAATGATTATCTTGAAAAAATGCTAAGCCAACAAGAGAATCAGCAATTATTTTTATTTTTTATATTATCATTACCTAAAAGCTTTATAAATCTAATACATAATTGAAGTCTAGTCTTACAGCAACCTCTTTGTAGTGGAAAAAATTAAATTAACTAAAAGAGTAAGAACCCATGTGCCCATACACCCACGTGCAAAGGGGTTTCTAATGTTAGCACTAGTATTAGTAGGAAGGCTTCTCTGAAGTTCTAAAACTTACAGATTTTGGTGGTTACCTATGGTAGTTAATTTTATGAAGGAATGCAACTGAACTAAGCAATGACAAGACTTGGGGGGAAAACATCAATTATTGTTTATTCATTCTTCACTGAAGATCATATCCTTTCTAATTTTCTATTCCTTTTGCTTTTTTCTACTATATCCTCTTTATTTCTTCAACTTCCATCACTTGCAAACATTCACATTTCACTACAAATAAAGATTAGGCAGGGTCTTTTAAAAAATTTTAATGGAGCCCAACAAATGGCAATTCATTTTACTAGGGATCTATGCTCACAAGAGGCATGTAGCTTAAAAACATCAGTTCTTTTCATTTGACTGTAAATCTTCAATAATAGTATACACTATTATAGTACATATTATAACATTAACATTACATAACATTATAGCATATAACATTATAACATATATAGCCATCTGCTATATGTATGATATTGTAATTGAAATCAGCGGGTGGGGCTAAGGATAACAAGCCTTATGCCAATGTCACTATTATTCACTAAAGACCTGAGATGGGGCAAAATTTCATCAGGGTGGAATGAAATTCATTAGACTTTTAAAAATGTGAATCAGTTCACCTAACAGCAACTTATCTGACCGTTCTTCTTGTCTCAGACTGGGAGGGGAAGGGAGAAAACAAATTGTTTAAATAGGGATACAGGTTTGACCCATTGCAATAATGAGATGTATAAGACGTTATGTCAAAAATAAACTTTATAATGGGGTGGGAGCAGTGGAGTGGGGGGTGTGGGGGGGAGGAGATGGGAAAGGATGGGAAGGGGAAACAAAGGAGGAATCAACAATTCTTGGTAAGGAATGTACTCATTACCTTGCTCGTGTAATTGTAACCCCTCTGTATGGTATTTTCCCAATTAAAAAATATGTATGACCTGCAAAAAACAATGTGAATCAGATGGAGAGAAATATTCTTTAAGGTAGATTAAAGAGAATATTTAATTTGAAGAAGAGTTTTTCAGATAGAAAAAAAGCTATAAGATAAACCTCAGTTCTTTACAAGCTAGAAAAAGCACAATTTAAAACAAGAGAGGAAAATAAGACATTGCTTCAGAAACATCTTTATAGTATAAATAAATACTATTCATAAATATTTTCTCAATCATAGTCATTGAGTGTCTACAGTTTTTAAGGTTTTAGAAAAATTCAGCAAAATACATAGACACAATCTATAAAAGCATATAAAAGAAAATAAACAAAAGAAAAAAGCAGAATCTTTTTACCATTGTATAAAAATCTCTCTGAACTAGAGACAGATCTATGCAATCGAAATGAACAACTTCTTGGTCCCTCTGAAGTTAAACAAAAAGGTGTATAGAAAAAAGAAGACACCATTATTACTGCAGCAGAATTTTAATTGAGAAATGTGAACAACTGGACAAGCAAGTATTCTTTAGACAATGCTTCTACAGGCCCACATGTATACAACAACGATTTCACCTATTTTACTATATCAGTATCTTCCCACTTGCCATAGTTTAGGGTTGAATGAAGGATAATGCAGTTACTTCCATTACAACTCAATAGCTGGGATGAAACTTACAGCATATCCTGGACAACTTTTGGGTCTTAAGGCTTCAAATTTGAACATTTGGCATCTTTCTTGGCTGAAGAGATAATCCAATTCTAGTGAAGCCAAGAGTCTATGTCTCTCCATCACGTGCATTTCCTGAAGCCCATTATTATCTTCATGGCACAAGAAAGTTGTCTGGCCCAAGCCTCATTACATCTTGATAGCAACAAATTCAGGTTCAGAATGCTATTTGGCAGCACTGGCTTTTCACAGAGAAAAGTATCCTAAATTTAGACTTGTATCTGACAGGCTCTGGACAAAAACTGAACATTCTCATTTGAAAAATAATAGGGCCCAAATAAAGGTGGGAACAGTAGGGTAAGTTATTCTTTTATTTACTTGATTTTTCACAGGCATTTTTTTAAAGAAAAGATTACCACATACTGGGCCACAGCTATATAAAAACTGGAAGAGAAGAAAAAAAAATGTGAATTTACCACAATCATGATTTCCCACTAGGAAATTTTAAGTTTTGTTGAAAAAATAATAGAAAACAATAATTCTAAGAGCTACATTATTTGTGGCTTTAGACAAGAAATACTTAGGTCTTATTGTTCAAATTTGAGAGACTTGGGTAATGCAAACTCAACATCCACAGTCAGAAAAAATGTTAGGTACATGATATATAAGTTATGTTTCACATGAATGAAAAGAAGATAAGAAATATTTTACTACCACCTTGAGTATTTAATTTTGAAGATTTAGTATATCTGGGAAAATGCCACTAGATTTATTTCTTATGATATAAATATTACTTTAATCTCTACTGTTGAAACAGAGCTATCCTATTATAGAGAATATTTTATTAGAAAAAAATTTCAATATGCACTTGGTGAATATTTGTTATAGGCAGTTAGTAAACAAAACCTGGCATTCAGATAAACATGTGGGATTCTGAAAACCCCATTTTGGAGTATATTTTCCTAGTGTTGTTCATTATCTAATCATGTTTGACTTTACACACATCAGCAAATCCACCATACAGCCACCAGTGTGAACATGCAAATTTCACCCAGCAAACTTTCAGCTCACAATTATGTGTGCATCAAACACATCACAAAAGAAAAGAACTGTGCAAAAGTTATTCATCACATTACAAATCTTCTTGTCAGAGCTTAGAGACTGAAGAAGTCTCTGTAGACTCTTTTATCCCTTTGCTAGGAAACAAGTTACACCACCCACTTCAACTTCTTTTGTAGCTTGGCTTGTTGTTTTTCTCCTGAGCTGTTCTTTTCTTAATTCTCTGGCATAAAGAAAAGGTAAAAGGAAATAAATATAAACCTGTTACAAACTGTAGAAAGACTCCCTTGGCACAGTACAAATAATTAATGATAAAGAAATTATGAAAAATATTCCAAAAGTATTGATTTAAAATGTCTTTCATTTTAAATGATGGAAAGATCTAAAGAGAAAATTGATCTGTTTGCATAGTACAGAAAGTAGAAATAATTTCTTTTAAAGTACCCAAATCAAGTCTTGATAATTGGATCTGACACAAATACAGGTATACTATCATTTCGTGGTACATTAAGATATATATATATATATATATAGGATATATATATATAGGATATATATATAATATTAGGATATATATAATATTAGGATATATATATATTAGGATATATATATATATACATTAGGATATATATAATATTAGGATATATATATATACTTTGTTATATATATATATATATATATATATATATATATATATAAAGTAATTTGAGTTGAAAATTTAAGTTATGTTGAAAAGTAAATTTGTCAGCCTAATAAGACTAAGAACATTTTCAGGATAAAGCCAGAAAATCAGTAACACATTTTTAAAAAATTTAAATATTCTATGAACTTGTGAAAAAATGGAGAAAAACTTACTGAAGTATAATTTAATTGCTTTCATTGAGTAAATGTAAATAGCAAGCAAAAGAGTAAGAAATGAAAAGCAATTTTAATCATTTTTTCCTAGATTAGTGAAATGTTAGTGTACATTCACTATACATTAGTTTTCTACAGAAAATGGAGCAAGAAGATTCTGGTGGCTTTCTGACAATCATAGAAATTATATTATGTGTATATTTATTACCTTTAACTTTGTGTACTATTCGTAAATAGATATACCAAAGGTATACTTTGATAAAATAATGAAGATTTAAAAAATATGTGTTGAGGTCTTCTTACATATGAACCTAAAGTAAAGAGCATATGTGTATATATTGTATTTATTTGAGAGGAAGAAAAGAAATATGTCATAAATCATTTGATTTATATAATAGTAATTAAAACATTCTCAAAAAAAAGGAATAATTTATTTAGAACTTTCTTAGGTGTCTTCCCAGTTTTCCCAGCCAGATAGCAATTAGTCACATCTTGGATTCAAATTTACATTTCAGTGTCTGGTTTGAGTTCATCAACCAGTGTCCTTAAGTGTGTGCTCCTTCATAATGAAAATGATCTTGAATTTTGTCAGTAGAGCTTACTCCAGAGGGACTGTAGAAAGAAGAAAGGATTTGTGTTCCTTAATACAAATTTCTCTTCCTGATAGCACAGGCTATCTGTACTGTATGTACTGTTGGTGAGGGAAAAATTTTTTTTCCCAACTGCAAACTGTGAGCCTGTCACTGAGCTTGTATAGGAGCAGAAAGTTAATTCTATTAGCAAATGATGGGAAGCTTTCTGAGGTTTAACTTTCCCAAAGCTAACCACACAACAAGCTCAAGAACAAGAAAGCTGTCTCAAGTGTGATATGTTAACTTTTATTTTGTAAATCCTGTATGGTTTACTAATTCTTAATAATAAACTTTCTGTGCTGAAATTATTGTATGATTTCTGCTTTCAGTTGAACTAGACCACTATGTAATTTAAATTACTTTTGGGGACATATTGTTCCTTCAATATAAATTAACTTCTAATCTCAGAAAATATTTAGAGTATTACTGTAACTGAATATGAAATATTACCAGAAATTAGCCTCATGACACCAAATAACAACATGATGTAGGCAATTTAGAGGGAGAAATCTGGACAGCTGGTAGCTAGGTTTATCTATACCCAAAAGTCATTTTAGACTAGAGCAAGTAAAAAAAGGAACAAGTGTGAAATCTGTAAAACATGTTCTTGTTTTTATGTGAAAAACTTTTCTTTTAACTATTTTGATATATTTTGAATATTCAAATTATTTTAAAATATTCATTAAGGAAAAGGATTGGCTACTTTAAAATTCTCTGAGCTTAAAAATGGGAAATAGGAAAATGCTAAAACCAGAGATAGCAGAAGCAAAATATATTTTACACATGTCCTAAGAAGCAGGTGGGGAATTGAAATGGCAAAACGATCATGCAGGAAACTGGCTCTTAGTGCTTTCTGACAAGGCAAAGCTGCCATCCAGCAAGGCTAGGACCCACACTGATTTTCTAGCCTTCAGGTTTCATTTGGCTCTAGCAAATGCTAAAAAGAAAAACTGAGTTGTAAAGGGACATCTTTTTTATTTTTTTTCTGTTCTGTGGATTTCAGATTCCTGGAATTCTTGGAAAGCAAAATAGAAGAATCTTTGACTAAAAGCTTTCTGGTAAGTACCTACAAAAAGTTCTGATTCCTTCATAACAGGCTGAAGGGAGGCTACTATAAACCTTTTTGGTGTATGCAGAGTAGACAAAAGGTAGAGAACCATCTATCTGCCAAAATGGCACAGCTAGTTGGAGATATCTGTGAGTATTAAGACAGTAGCAAGCTGCTGATAGATTTGCCAGCTAGAGTACATGCATGTTCAAGGCTGTTATGTAGACTGCTTGAGCACATCAGAGAGAACATTAGAGGTGGGAGATTTCCAGCACAGGAATAAAAGTGCCATGTGCACTGTATCATGTGCATAACCAGGACTGACTATGCTAAAATCAGGGAATACTTGAAATATCAGAAGGAGTTGCAGTTTAAATGACCAACTTTATAGTTATTTCTTATTTGCTAAATATTTCATATACTACCTATAGGCCCCAAACCATATGCAATTAAAATAAATAACTTTAATTATTAACCTTCTTGGTTACTTACAAGATATGTTTTGTGAGTAAATGATACAATGGGATATATATATATATATGCATATATATATATATATATGTATGATTATTTAAGTTTGTCCTAGGAGGTGTAATATATTAAGTGCAGGAAACTAGTTCTCTATATCATCAGTAGCAAGAGTTAGTACCTTTACCTTATCCTACTAGCTTCTGTCTGAACTTCTCTCAGTGTATACAATCAATATCCTTGTCACCTTACATTAGTAATTCAATTAAGTAATTAAAAATTAAAGACTTATTTACCAAATTTCATCATAGTTCACATAATTTTGAAATATTATGTTTTCATCTTCTAGATTGTTCTGTATTCCCATTTAGCAATCAGTAACATTGTGTTGAAGGAAGTTTATTTAGTGACAATACATTTCAGTCAATGAAGTTTATATTCACATATAGATTACAAGTGAGTGACCAAATCTCAGATTCTAAATACTATTTTTAATTATTAAATATATATGCCTATAGATAAAAGTAATGAATTGTGAGAAAAATTCCCCAAACAAGTAAATAACAAATACAGAATTAATTTATAAATTAATAGCTCATTTAAAAAGTTAATCCAATTAAAAATTACTTGGCAACAATGCTTACATCAATGCTCTAGAAAAGAATAGTGAAAGATCATATGAAAATCCATTTGTAAACACAGAGACTAGGTGAGATTGCATACTCAGGAAAGAATATGTGTCAATAGTTGCAAATATTATGTGGTAAAATTACTTCTTTAAAAAAATCTACTGAAATTCTTATATAAAATAGCCCTGGTTATCACATTTATTTCTCAGATGTTGGTGTACTAAAAGTAACTTATTGTCTATAAATTTTCTTTCAATTTGACATAAATATATGGATTATAGACTTAGGGGAACTTAGAGAGTATTATTTCTTGATGTTCATTGCGTCTAGCTGATTTATTTTGAACACTCTGCAATGTCTCTCATGATGGCATGTGTTATAATGATCAATGTGAATGAGATATATTTCCTGACCAAACCAATATAAAAAGCATGAAAGTGAAACATTGCAGACGGGTAAAGTCATTTTTACATCTGTTTGGAGAAAAACAAATTTTACTGCCTCTGACCTTTTAGTATTTTCTTGCAGTTAGCAATCACATCATCCAACTTATAAAACAAACAAACAAAAAAAAAAAAACGCTTCCAAAGAGCCCCAAAATAAACTGAGACAGCGGAGGGTAAAAGTGTGCATCAGCACTTACCATCTCCTAGAGAATAAAAAGTTGCAGGTCACATTCTATAATACATGTCTTTCTTAAAGTTTATGTTACACTGGTATTTTAAAGAGGCTCTATGTGCTTTGTCCTAATTCCTATATTAATTTCTAAGGATCTATCAGTATCAAACATGTTTCTTTGGATTTCCCTTCAGAGCCAAATGTCTAGAAAAGTAACAATGATTGAACACAGTATGAAGATCAATTTTAATTAAGCCACTTATGAAACTGAAGCACTTAAAAGACACTGGATTTTATTTAGTACCTATTTTTTATGACATTATATTTAAGTATCATATGACTTTATTTTACAAAAGGAGTTCATGAAGTTATTAAAATGTTTGCTCAAGGTTAAAAACAAATAATTTAAATTTAAAAAGGAATTCTGGTTTCTCAATCTTACTATTCTTTATATGTATATATTACATATAATTTTTGAATATATATTCTTAATATATGATATATTATAATATAAAATTATATGCATATATGATGGCATGATTCAGGGATTATATATAATGTTATATGTACTTATATATTCAGGGACACATTATATATTTAGGTATTACATTTAAGTGGAATTATATAATATGATATATATTTGAGATACAATTTTTGGTACTTCTCAATGTAAAATTCTTATGGACCATTCATCTACTGTGTCCTGGTTTAGATTAGGGAATTGAAGATTACCACATTTCTTGAAGAGTCAGGGTCAATACGTGAGCTGAACTGAAGGCCAGAATTTACAGAATGTCTCTCTGTTCCCTTCTAGATCATTTAGTATTGAATCTTACTCTTTTTGTATCTTTATTATAAATTTTTGCTTTAACATATTTGCATATTTTTGAGTTCTGAAAATACAGAACTTTTAGCACTTAGCTAGCCTTCACCAAGATCCCTCTTTCTTATTTCTTTCCTTTCCTTTTTCTTTTTTTTTTTTTTTCATTTCTTTACATTTTTCTGGAACTGGGACTTTAACTCAGAACCTGAGCATTGTCCCTTAGTATATTTGTTTAAGGTTGGTATTCTACCACTTGAAACAAAGCTCTACTTGTAGGTTATTTTATTGCTGTCATGGTGGTAGTGGTGATGGTATTTATTGGAGATAAGTGTGTACAAAGATTTCCTATCTTGGCTGGCTTTGAGCTATGACTAACAGATTTCAGCCTCCTCGGTAGAAGAACATATGTATTTATGGTCTAAATGATTATAACTGTGCTCTCCAAACAATTGCTATTTTATCTTTACTTAATGTGAATTTTTAAGCATGGAACTAAAATAGTTCAGTAAATACTGGCATGATTAACATGTGACGATCATGTGTTCAATCCCTAATATCAAGCATAAATACATGAAAGAAACAAATAAAGTTGGAGTTTCTGCTTTAGTTGAGGCCCTGAACTAGTGTCATAATAATGTAATATAAATATCAACATAAAAGCTGTTAAACAAAAGATGACTGTACTTAGAGTCTATACATAATCACTTAATAAAGCTTTCTAAGTGCTTGGCACTTAACCCCTTAAAAGTGATTAAGTGATGTTGTATTTAATATCAAAACCACTTTGTCATATACATACTATTATAATACAATTTTCAGATGAGTAATCTAGGCCAGAGAAGTTGATGTGATTCTTAACAAGTCATAGAGGCTGAGCGTCGAAATGGTCGGATGTGCTGTCCCTAGTATAAAGTTCTGTAAACTTAAATGACACTACTCCATCTCACTACATCTCTTTTTTCAGGGGGTGGGGTCTGATAAAAGACAGTTTAAGTTGAAGCAGTTTTAGTAACATGCCTATTAACAGGTTAGAGAAAAATCCTGAGAAATTAATTTTCTTTGTTCAAGTTCTCAAAATTATTAAGTAGGCAACTTGATAGCATCCTCCAGACCCAGTACATTTTTTTTGAGCAATGTTATTTTTCAGACATATAAATTTGGTTTCCTCCAATGTCCCAATTAAATTTTAGGACTGTATTTTCCCCAATTCTCAGTTTAAAACAACAGAAGCAAACTTTGGATGGTTGAAGAGTTGATGAAGCTCACTGAATTAAGAGAGGTCATTCTAATGTCAACTCCCCAAACAGTGGTCCCAACACTCAACAACATTCCAGGGACAAAAAAATAGTGGGTGGTATTGATGCTTTTCAGAGTTCAGCTACCAAGACTGCAATTTCCTGCAACCATTTTATTCTGCCAGCACTGCCATCAGTTCTACGGTTGAGTCTTCAACCTCGAAGCAGCTGGTGCTCTGAAAACCCAGGGAAAATTGTGTCACCTTGTCAAGAAAACGGACCTTGCGCAGAACTCCCCAAGTATTCCAAGTAGAGTCTGCTGAAACTATGAAGCACAGTCATGTACCACAGCACAAAGATGAGTGAAAAGCATTTCCCAGTTTCTGTGCAGAACTGTGGAACTCTTAAAGCAAGCAAAGATCAAAACACAACAAAGTAATTTACAAGAAGAATGGAAACCAGAAACATGTAAGAGTTGGAAAGGGATTAGGGAAGGATTACTTTTATGTAGAAAGAGATTTGAAATCCAAGTTCTTGGAATGTTAGTGCTATCAAAGTATATAGTCATCCTATTTCATATTCAGAATCAAGGTTTTAGAAACAAATAACAAAAGTTTAAATGGGACTATTTAGGTGTAGAACCAGTGGAAAATTAAAAGGAGAGCAACATGAAAGATGTAGACATGAGCAAAATACTTCCTATGCATGTATGCAAATAAAATAATGAAATACCTTAAAATTGTTTTAAAAGGGGGACTGGGCATAAGAAAGTAAGAAAATCAGTTGATTTTTATTAAATTACATAATATAAATATGTAGACATAGAACAATGTTTTCACTTTTGCATATCAATATGCAATACTTTAAAAGAGGGGGAGAGAGCTATTGATAAGAGGAGAAATAATTTTATTTGACTTTTTTATTGTGAAAATACTGTACAGAGGGGTTACAATTACATGGGCAAGATAATAAGTACATTTCTTATCAAGCATTGTAGCCTCCTCTTTTGTTTCCCCTTCCCATCTCTTCCCATCCTCCCCCCTCCAGCCCCCCCACCCAATCTTCCCCGTCCCCCCCTCCCCGCACCAAAGTTGTAAAGTTCATTTTCGACATAACGACTTGTACATCTCATTGTTGCAATGGGTCAACCTGTATCCCTATTTAAATGATTTGTTTTTCCCCTTCCCCTTCACAAATTATACCAACATTAAATACAGTGAAAGCAGGGGTTATACTGTGGGGGAGGGACATACATAGCAACAAAGAAATAATCTTATAAATGTGTTAGAAACAATCGCATGAAAGAAAAAAACATTTGAATACATATCTTAGGGTTCATTTCCCTAGCATCACCTTATGTGACCTTTTCTGCTTGACTCAGAAATACACTAGATATTGCAAATAAGGGAAACTATGGAACCTATGTTTCTTTGGGCCTGGCTTACTTCACTTAATATCATTTTTTCCAGGTCTTTCCATTTCCTAACAAATGGGGCAATGTCATTCTTTCTGATGGTGGCATAGAATTCCATTGTGTATATATACCACATTCTCGTGATCCATTCATCTACTGAGGGGCATCTGGGTTGGTTCCCTATCTTAGCTATAGTAAATAATGCTGCAAGAATCATAGTTGTGCTGGTAGCTTTAGTGTGGTCTTGTTTGTAAACATTTGGGTAAATGCCCAAAAGTGGGATTGCTGTAGAAAAGGAAACACAACCAGAAAACATTTTAATTATATAGTTAAAAAACACTGAACATTATTCTGATTTTTTTGTTTAGTGTAGACTGATATTTTATATGTCTGGTAAAAATAATAGAAGAAAAAAAATGTATTCCAAGACCTATACCATTCAAAAATATCCTGGATAAACTTTTTGCTTTGTTTCATTTGCTTTTTTGAGACAGTGTGTTAAAAGCTGTCCTTGTACTCACTTTTCTCATCTTCTTGTATAGCTAAGATTACAAAGGAAGACATCCCACACAGATCATTTTTTCCAATCTTTAAACTAATTTTACCAGAAAATTTGAAGGAATACTTCCATCATAGAGTTACGTAAGTGTTAACTGAGATAGGGAATTAAACTGGAGAGCACCAAAATAGTAGTCTCCAAGTTTCCAGAGAGAAAATAGTCTCCCACATAGTAATCCCTTATTACTAGGGTCTTTGGGAAACTCTAAAATACAACAGTTTGACCAAGTGAAAACAAGTGCATATACAAGTAAAATGACTTATCACTCTATAATTACATAATAAAGAATCATATGGAAATTATTCTATACCTTTCAGGGTGCCTTGAGCACATTTCATTTTAAGAATTGTAGTATCAATAAAAAGCCATTATAATTTCTTTTGAATAATTGATCTAATCTCTTTAAAAAGCTCTTTTTTAAAATTGTTATTGTGAAGTTGATGTACAGAGAGGTTACAGCTATATAATAGGTAATGAGTACATTTCTTTATGAACGTTACCCCTTCCCTCTCTTTTTCTTAGTTTTTCCCACCAAGACTCCCTTCTCCAAGTTGTGTAGTTCATGTTCAACATAGTGTCTAGTGAATATCACATATGAATTTGTTTGCTTTCTGTCCCACTACTTCTGTGCTCTCCTTTATTCTCCCCCAACAGATAAACTTACATAAAGGACAAAAGGTGCAAAAAGCAAAATACAGCAACAAAGGAGAAAAAAAGAGAAACAAACAATTATTGTTTCCATTTCTTGGAGTTCATTTCAATAAATATCATTTTATATGATCATATGCACATAGCTATTGAAGATTCTTATTCTTGAAGGCAGAAGGAACTAAGAAGGCTGACAGCCTATAATCATAGAGCATGTATTTTTTTATTTTGTATTAATAAATATAATCCTGATTTCTTGCTTTTTGAAGCATTTTTTTACAGTTATTGTAAAGGTGATGTACAAAAGAATACAGTCATATAAGTCAGATAAAGAGTGAAGTTCTTTTTGAACAATCCAATTTCATTCATTGAGACAATATTCTCTCCTGTAGGCCTACGGGGTCAGGGGGCAGATGTTTCCAATGCCAGTGTGACCATGTGAAAAGCTCAGGGAAATGCTATATGACACTTTCAGACAAAGTGAATTTAAAAGAATGGGCAGCATTTATATTTTCTTCCTTCCTTTGTATACCTGCTATTTGAAGGTCATACATCTTTGCCATCTTTGTTTATAATATATGATGATGAAAAATTACCCAAGACAGAGAATAGGAACAGAAGTATCCAGAATATACGAAGACTGTTTAGAGTTACATGGTCAGCCCTTGATTATCTTTGGGACTTAATGATTAGTATGATTTATAGGTATTAATAATACTATGATTATGTGATAATATAATCCAATGGTATGTACCACTATGATATGAACCTCCATGCATATACCCTGTTTGATTTTGCACATTCTCTTTTAAACATTCGTAAGCCCCTTTTCCTCTTAGTCTGTTTCTGTAGGAGTAACTTTTCTACTTTCAGAATATATATTTTATTTTAGCTTAGTTTCCCTATATGAGAGAAAACAGGTAATACTGGTCTAAATATATCTGGCTTATTTTGTTTCACTTGATACCTGCAATTTAGAATATTTATCTGCAAGAGATATTTTATTTCTCTTTCTGACCAAATGATACTACACAATGTATAACACATTAATGTCTTTATCCATTAATCTGTTGGAAAGCTTATAGCCTGATTCTACATCTTGGCTATCGTGAATAGTGCCACAATAAGCAGGAGTGTGCTGGTAACTTTCTGTATGCTGACTTCATTACTTTCTGACATATTCCTACAAAATGCCATAGCCTGCTCATAAAAAGCTATATTTCTTGTATTTTGAACCTTTGTAAATTTTGTGTTCCTTTGTATTCCATAGTAGGTAATTTATATTCAATATACTATATATATGTATATATATACATATATACATATATGTATATATGTTTGGTCAATCATGGGGCCTGAACCCTAGACTTGGGTTCTGTCCTGGAGCTTATGTGCTCAAGACTAGCTCTCTGCCATTTTAAGCCACAGCTCCACTCCCAGTTTTGTGGTGGTTAATTGGAGATAAGAATCTCAGTGACATTTCTGCCTGGTCTACCTTCAAACCACTATTCTTCTGAGTAACTAAGATTACAGGTGTAAACCAGTAGCTCCAGGCTTAATTTATATTTTATCTACTAATTTATATTCCCAACAAGAGAATGTGAGTTCCTTTTTTGAGAATATTGCTAATACCCAAGCAGAAGATATAAATGATCCATGCTAAGCCTCATTTAAAAAGTTGTATTTCTAGTGTCTGATTGAATAAAAGTTGAATTAGCTAATTGGTCTATGCTTTAGGCTGAATGTAAATGACTTTATTTGTGTATCACTTTGTATGATTAGAAGTACTGTCAGGTACTGTCAGGTATACCCAAATCACCTTTCATTAAAATTTTGATCTATAGTTGAATGCAGTAGAGAAAATTCCTAAAATCAGAAGTGATATTGTTAAATATCGAGGTTTAGTGCAATGAGAGAAAGAAAAAAGCAAAAGTTTCCTGAAGATGAGAAAAAGTGTGAGAACTTTATCCACCTTTCCTAAAACTAATACTATCCCAAATGGAAAAGAAATAAATTTAGACTGATTTGCATGTTCATGCTTATGTTTTTAGAGTTCTACTTGACAGCACATGAAGCATCCTTTTAAGAAAACATTTTGCTAATGTTCAATAGACTAGAAACAATTTCCCTAAGTGAAGCTCAGCATTGTACACTCTTTTGGATGGAGAATTTTATTCCAACACGAATATTGTTTCAGAAAAAAAGTAGCAAAATGTGAGCAATGAATATAAAATTTGAATACGTTCAGTCTATCTACCTTTTCAGCTTTCTTTTTAAAAGTCTAGCTTTGTCTTTTAAATAATTCACTTATATGACTAAAAAAGTGTGGGAAAGAAGTAGGATACAGAATCCAGCTGGTAACAAATTCAGGTGCGGAGAGCCATCTGAGACAAAGGAGAGAATGTTGTTTGAATGCAGGTAGATGGATACTTGTTGCTCTATTGACACAAAGGAAGAAGGCAAGGGGCTTTTGAGCCCTTGACTGCTTTTTAACAGATTGGACAGGATTTTTTGTATTTCATTGATCAAGAGTTATTGTGTTCATATATTTCTTTGTTGAATGGTAACTCCTTTGTATAACTGAAGATGAAGATGCTGTACAAAATGAAATATACTCATTTCCTGACTCATGTAATTATAATTTCTGTGTATATTATATTTATAATAATCATAAAGTAAACATTTTCAACAGGTAGATACATTTTCAATTTTATAAATACTTTCTAGAATTTTAATGCATTTGATCATTCTTACAGATGGACATTTATCAAAATCTCACCTATTGATGGTTTTATAACTTTTCTTTATAATCTAACAGTGTTAGGATACATTTTGAAGCCTTTGGCTCCCTACTGTTACAGATTTGGTATAGCGCCATAAAAGATAGAAAATCAGATATTTTATATAGCCAGGCTATGTTCAGAGACCCACTGTTCTTCCGAAGTTGCATGATTTTATTTTAAGACAATTTTCCTGAATGCTGAACTTGGTTACATGCTAAGTTTAATTTTTGCCTGGCCTTCTCAGTTTGCTTCTTAGCTTCTTGTTAATTCATAAGACTCTGCCTCAGGCCCAGTGCTCTTGTTTCATCTTCTCTCAACTGTGGCTATTGGAGACCCTCTGGGGCAAGGCAGCAGCAACCTAGTTCTTTTCATGTACTTCTTGGGACCATAGACTTCACTAGGTATTTAGTTACATGTAACATGACACACGGAGGCTGTAACTAATACCTCACATCCCGAATCTCACTGCTCTAGTTTTCATGTTTGCTTAAAATCGTTTTTTTACTGAACAACTATAACATATACATATATATATATATATATATATACACACACACACTCATATATCTACATATACATATATATTTTATTGTATATGGTCACCTATACATATATCCTTATACATATATGTGTGTATACAACCAAATACTAGTATGAATTTAAAGATATACCCATGTGTATATGTACTGTTTACTTTCTAGAAAATTCTTATGTTGAGCTGGGCACTGGTGGCTCATGCCTGTAATCCTAGCTACTCAGGAGGCTGAGATCTGAGGATCACAGTTTAAAGCCAGCCTGAGCAGGAAAGTCCATGAGACTCTTAACTCCAATAAACCACCAGAAAAAACCTGAAGTTACGCTGTGGCTCAAGTAGTAGAACACTAGCCTTGAGCTGAAGAGCTGAGGGACAGCGCCTAGGCCCAGAGTTCAAGCCCCATGAATAATCAAATAAAGAAAAAAAAAGAAAATTTTTATGTTAACCTCTCAAATATCATAGTTTATCAGTTTTTAAATTTTACTCTGATCATATGGTAATTCAATAATCTAAAACCCCAAAATTTTTTCCAAAAATATGGCATTAATAAATTATATTAAAAACGGAATTCTATGCCTCCATCAGAAAGAATGACATTTCCCCATTTGTTAGGAAATGGAAAGGTTTGGAAAAAATTATATTAAGTGAAGTAAGCCAGGCCCAAAGAAGCATAGGTCCCATGGTTTCCCTTATTTGCAATATCTAGTATAGGTATGAGTCAAGCCGAAAAGGTCAGATAATGTGATGCTAGGAAAATGAACCCTTAAATATGTATTTTAATGTTTTCGTTTCTTTCATGCATGTATTTCTAATGCATTTATAAGATTATTTCTTTGTTGCTTTGTATGTCCCTCCCCCACAGTGTAACCCCCGTTTTCACTATATTTGATGTCAGTATAACATGTGGAGTAGATGGGGACAAACAAGTCGTTTAAGGATTCAGGTGGACCTGTTGCAACAATGAGAAGTACAAAATGTCATGTCAAAACCAGCTTTACAATGCCGGTGTGGGGGGGGGGAGGGGGGTATAATTGGGTGGGGGGAGGGGGGTAAAATTGGGTGGGGGGAGGGGGGAGGCGGGGAAGGGAAGTGAAGGGTAAACAAAGGAGGAGGCTGCAATGCTTGGTAAGAAATGTATCCATTATCCTGCCCATGTAATTGTAGCCCCTTTGTACAGTATGTTCTCAAATAAAATAAAATACAATTAAAAAAAAATAAATTATATTAAAATAATATCTTATTTCTTGTTTACTTTGCATTTTAGTTCATTAGTATAATGTTCTTTTTTTTTTACTCCTTTATTTTTTAATTTATTTTGCTGATCCCTGAGCTTTAGCTCAGGGTCAGGATAATATCTTGAGCTTTTACTGCTCAATGCCTCAACTCCACTTCTGGCTTTTTTGGTAGTTAATTTAACTGGAGATAAGAGTCTCATAGGTTCCCTGCCTGGACTGACTTTGAACCCTAATCTTCAGATCTCAGCCTCCTGAGCAGCTAGGATTTCAGATGTGAGCTACAGGCACAAAATGCTCTCCTTTAATCTGAAACACTTCACATTTGCTAGGCTTTAATTTAAAATAAATATTGTGAAAAATGTGTTGGAAATGAAACACATAGACAAATAAACCTTCTCATATTAAATAACCTCTAATTTTACTTTTATTCATATATAAGCAATTTTAAGTTATTTATATTTGATTCTTTAATAAATTAATTAAAAATATTCTACCAGAAATAAAATGAAAATAAGTATAATTTAACATAGGTAATGAGGTCAAAGATTACAAAGTAGACAATACTTCAAAAATGGCTTATCAGGGAAAGATTTTAATTAAAAATTTTCATTACTATTAAAATACCTTCCTTGATTATAAAGTAATTGCATTTTTCAGTACCATGGAAACACTACTGAAAATGTAGAATTGAGAAGAAATGGAAATGCTTATGACATGTACTCAAGCACTTCTGAATTATCAAAAAGCAATCATTGGCTCAAAATAATCAACTAAAAAATTATGAATAATAAATAAGTAAATGTAATTGTGTAGTTACTTTTATGAAAACAATTGTGTGAAAAGACATAATTTATAATAAAAAGGTAATCCATACTAAATTATTTCAAAGGTACATTTCATTAATAAATTCCATAGCTCTAGAGAAAAAACAAAGCAACTGAATGTTTCCATGTGAACCAATGTTGAGATTCACGAGAGTTGGATAACAGAGTATACATGGCTTTCCACTTTGAATTCAGCATTTAGATTTATAGTCTGTCAACAGCTTGCCAATGAAATGGAGAAAAAAATCATTATTTCATTAAAACAACTTTCTTTCTTTCTTTCTTTCTTTGTCCGGTCGTGGGGCCTGAACTCTGGGCCTGGGCGCTGTCCCTCAGCTCTTCATCTCAAGGCTAGCGCTCTACCACTTGAGCCACAGTGCCACTTCCAGTTTTTTTCATTTTTGCTTATGTGGTACTGAGGAATTGAACCCAAGGCCTCATGCATGCAAGGCAAGCGCTCTACCACTGAGCCACCTTTCCAGACCAAAACAACTTATTTTTTAATAGCATGGACACAGAGGGCATAAAATACATGGAGATGAGTGGAGTCCCAAATAAGAAACTACTGTGTTAAATAGTGTCTCAGAGCAAAACATGATAATCATCATCATAATCATCATCACTGGAATATATGTGAAATTATCTAAGATTGATTTTTGGTTTTGCCAGTACTAGGACATTATTTCTAACTTGGTTTTCCTGTTTACAGCTGGTGCCCTACAGTTTGAGCAATACCATTAACTGAGTTTTGTGTTGGTTATTCAGGGAAGGAGTGCCATCCATGTCTCTGTGTTTATCTCAAACAGTTAAAAGATATTTACGTGTTAGACTGATTATGATAACCATTTTTACTATTATATATTATTTATAATTATACTGTGCACAATAACTAAGTACAGGTTTTGATACATCCAGGGGTTGCGTGTGCTGGAAATTCTCCCATACAGAAGAATGACAAGTCATTTATGTAAATTTTTACACTCAAATAAATGGGATGCAACTGTATATAATGACTCTTGGAGTATGGAAAATAGCTAGAAAGTACATAGTGAAGGAACTGGAGAGACACACCAAATTCAGGCAATCAAACTTCATATGAACAGTGTTGAGACATTCTCATTCAATGCACCTGGACAGGGCTAGTATTTTACTTCTATAATCATCCTCATGGCAACCTCAATTCTTGTTCATAACAAACATAGTATGTCACTGATTTAGAAGAAAACCCTCAAACAAATCCCTAGAAACAAATCATATGGGGCAGGACAGATGTTGACTTGGGCCTCTTCATGTCATGGGCTAGCTAACTACATAACTGACCAGCTGTCTAACAGGTCCAGAAAGAGCCAATAGCCTTTAGAATACATGGATTAATTTACAAAACATCTATTTCAAATCTGCCTTAGGTATATAAAACAAAGTAAAGTGTGAAGAACTTTTCTAGACAGTGGTTATAAACATGATGAAACTTAGAAGAGTTGAGGAAGTAATACAGGGAAAAAAATGCCAATGGTAATTTAGGGAAATCCGGGCCTTAGATGGAAGCCAAATCTTTCCATCCTCAGAATTCTATATCCTGCTTTGATCGTCTCCCAATATCTCAGCAATGTGAAGAGCCAGCAACTGTTGTGAGTAAGCCCTTGTATTCAGATTAGTGAATGTGGGGCAAAAAACAAAAAATGTTAACATAAATGTGGAATAAGCATTAAGTTGAAAAGTGAGTGCATAAAAATTAATAAATCAAACCAGGTAATAAGCAGGATGAAAAATATTCAATTTGGAAAGACAGACTATGAAGGGTCAAAGTAACAAAATTGGCGGAGGAGAGAAGGTTTGGCTTAGTAGTTTTGTAAATAGTTAAGTAGTTTTTTAAATGGCTCTTTTAGAGAAAGAAATTTAGAGTACACGATGAATCAGAATATAGTATGCCTCTGTATCTGGGTAACTGCTTCATGATTAAATACTTGGAGTTCATCTATGGCCATATTTAGCTCATAATTAAAAAATCTAACCAACCTTAAGCTGTGTTTACTTTGTTTGAAGAGCTGCAAATCTGCCTTGAGATCTCTGGCTTAGTCTTTCATTTTAGGACTCCTTTCATTCTCTTTCTCTCAGTTCTTAGTCATAAGATTCTTCCTTTGCTATTTCGGGAACCTTAAGAAAAATTCTAGTTAAGTGTGTGTTCAATAACATATGTGTCTAATAAATTGTTCAATTTTTTTTTACAGCTATCACCTTTCCATGCAATGCCTTGTCTTGTGTCTGCAAAGGTCTCTTCTGTTTACCTGTGCCCATACAGTTACACCTTGTTAGATATGGCTCAGGATACTGTGGTATTGCTTAGGAAGAAGGACACCAACTCAAAACAAAGTCTGCAAGGCAAAGTTTACTTCTGTACTCTGAGCTAAAAATGCGCAAACACAGGAGAACCTTCCCCTCTGCTCATATTGGCCAAACTCAGCTTCACAAATCTACTCTTGATGGGCTAGTTTGAAAAAGTAAGATGTATTTACATGATACAACTGTTAAAAGATTTTGATTTATAAAATTAATGTTCTTAGTTACTCATATCCTCTGCTACTTTCTTGAACAATCTGAGGTATGTCTTAATTACTCATACCCTTTGATACTTTTACTTGTTAGCAGATAATCAATAGTAGCTAAGCCAGGTCAACATAATAAATTCTAAACAAAGCATTTTGACCATCTTTTCTCACAATTACCCCTTATTTAATAATTAATTATTATTATTTTGTTTTTATTGTTGCTGTTAGAGGTGGTGGTGGTCATAGGGCTTGAACTCTGGGCCTGAGCACTGTCCCTCAGCTCTTCAGCTCAAGGCAAGCCTTCTACCACTTGAGCCACAGCGCCACTTCCGGTTTTCTAGTGGTTTATTTAGAGATAAGAGTATCATGAACTTTACTGTCCCGGCTGGCTTTGAACCATGATCCTCAGATCTCAGCCTCCTGAGTAGTAAGGATTAATAGTGTGAGTCACTGGCACCTGGCCCTTTTTTTCTTTCTTTCTTTCTTTTTAATTTATTTTATTGTAAACATTCTGTACAGTTACATGTTACATGAATAAGGTAATGCGTACATTTCTGGTCAAGCATTGTTACCCCCTCCTTTGTTGTTCTCCAATTATCTTTCCACCCCCACCATCCTCACTGCCCCCCTCCCCCCCCCCCACACCAAGTTATAAAGTTCAATTCCAACATAGTGTCTTGTGGGTATCATTGTTGCAATGGGCCATCCCATGTACTTGCTTCAGCGTTTTGTTCTTCGAACTATTTATTTATTTATTTATTTATTTATTTTTGTTGGTTGTGGGACTTGAACTCTGGGCCTAGGCACTGTCCCTGAGCTCTTCAGCTCAAGGGGAGTATTCTACCTTTTGAGCCACAGCACCACTTCTGTTTTTCTGGTGGTTAATTGGAGATAATAGTCTCATGTACCTTTCTGCCTGCATTGGCTTTGAACCACAATCCAGAACTCAGCCTCCTGAGTAGCTAAACTCTTAATGTTAAAATTTTCTTTCAACTCTAATCTGACTCTCTTCCTCAGATGTATTTAAGAATTAGTATTAGTTATTGGCACCTGCTTTCTTTTTAACCCCAAGGCAGCAGGCCCTGCTCCTCTGTCCAGATTGGCTAAACTCAGGTTCACAATCTGTTTAAGATTAGACAGTTTAAAGTGACGATTAAAAGACTGAGATAAGAGTAACAATGCTTGACAGGAAATATACTCATTACCTTGCTCATGTAACTGAAACCTCTCTGTACAGTATTTTTACAATAAAACATATTAAAAAAGATTAACATTCTTAATTACTCACACCCTCTGCTTCTTTCTTGAACAACTGAGGTTTATCTTAATTATTCAGACCCCCTTCTACTTTGCTAAGCAATCTGAAGTGCACCTTAGTTATTCATACCCTCTGCTAATTATAGGCATGAGACACTTACGATCAACTATGTTGGGTTATAGTGTCAGATTAGATTTAAATCCAATCTGTTGAGGACCACTATATATGAATCATGATCTATATAGATAAGTTGATATTATGCGAAATGAACCCCAAGATAAAGACTCAAATGTTTTTTCTTTCTTGCTTTTGTTTCTAACATATCAATATAAATTTTATTTGCCAACATATATATTTATATATATGTTCTTATATTTTATTTATATTTATATATATGTTTATATATACTTATATGTTTATATATATGTTCTTCATCATGTTTAGAATTTGTACAATTTCTATATGATGTTTTTTAAATGTTCTCAAACTCTTCAGCATATATAATTTAGCATACACCTAGGGCTCCATTATAAACATTCAAGTAAGAATAATGCATCATCAGTTTTGATCTCAAAAGTAGTTGATGTGATTTACCACTGAATTGAAGTTGCGTACGAAGAACCATGAGGGTGCCTGTCAGGGCATTCTCCAATTGCTTACAACATAAGTCTAACAACATGCCTGTCATGGTGACTTGTATTGCCAGCTTTTCTAGACAATGATTTAATCAGCAGGACAGCTGGATACTGCTTCTGAGATACAAAATCCCTGATGATGGATATCCAAGCATAACAGGAGTATTACTGTGTCTTTTGTGTCTGCTACATTATTGCCAAGTGTCTGCTTGGAAAGCAGATCCTGTCATGTCATGAGGGAGAGAGAAATACCAAGAATAAACATAAAATATGTGAGGGCTAATACAGAAAAAAATATATATATAGGTTCTTTGACAGGAATGAGAAACTTCAAGTTGAAATGAAAGAAAGTGCATTTCATTATGTAATCAAATATATACATTATATTATACCATTTATAATAAAGCTCAATATGCTAAAAACATGTCTAAGAATGCTGATATGTACAGGGGTATCTCGGGTCGTATGAAAATCTCAAATTTGTTCTATGCAGTGACACTGTAGTTAAAGGGCATGTCACTCACACACCAGCAGGTCTCCAGGTGCTCACCATTATTTCAGGCTTGTTTGGAAAGTGGGTTGTCCCCAGACATAAAGATTATGTGAGGAGAGAAGCAATAGAATTTCACTGTGCTGCATGCACAGTACATAACCACCTGAGGGGGCTTTTTATCTCCCTTTCTCCTCTCTAATCTGTATCACTTACAGGAATGATCATGCTTAGGGAAAAATAAAATATTTTCTTTAGGACAGATCTTTCTCAAAAATGAGAACATACTTGTTCCTGTCATTATTGGACATGACATTCACAACTTATAAATTTTCTTAAATTGGCATATGGCCTGCTGAAAAATAATGTTTAATCAAGAGAACAACCACATAGTAAACATTTGTGCCAGTGTTAGGTTACAAATGTGAGGAGGAAATGAATCAGTGAGAAGAGTAACTGAAGTAAGTACAAAGAGATCAAATGAAAGAATCTGCAGTTCCACAGGGGAGAAAGAGAATTTGATTCTGAGAGAGAGCAAGAAGCAAATAAAATAATGTCCAGATTAGAACTTAAATGAAAAAAGAGAAAACAGTGTTAAAAATACCCTTTAGACTGCATAGGCGCTTGTTAGTAAGGTTAATTATCACAGTGATAACCTGATCTCTGTGTCTGTGAGAAGCCTCATGATTTCCCTCTCCAAGGATACTCAGCTTCTGTGACTCCAACATCTGACTCTCCACATGTAAATATCCCATCAAATATGCTAAATCTGGATATCATATAGAAATATATACTTCCTATGAATGAAAGGCACCTCACAAGACAAAGTTATATGAATATTTTCTACCTTGTTTTTAAGCTCAATTAAGGAGGGAATCTCTTTCTTTCTTTCTTTCTTTCTTTCTTTCTTTCTTTCTTTCTTTCTTTCTTTCTTTCTTCCTTCCTTCCTTCCTTCCTTCTTTTTTTTTCTTTTCTTTTCTTTTCTTTCTTTTTCCTTTAAGGCATCACTTTTCTCTCAGAAGAAATCCTTAGGTTCACTATTATATTTTTCTACTTCATGCTAGAGTGATGGTTCAGAATACTGATGAGATGATGTCTATTTTAAAACACTCATTTCTTTGAACACAGCAAACATGATCTGCATATTTACAGGTGTTCCACTGGTCTAACTTCAACCATACAGGTTTTATAGACAGTCTCAGATCAAGTGGAAAGTCAGAGATTCCACATGCCTGGTTTTTGTAGGTTGACAAAGGAGAAGCTGGAAATCAATCTACAGTACACCAATGGCAATTGTCAGAGGCTGTAGGATTTTTATGTTACTTCCAAGAAAGCTTCTCTATATAACAAAAGATCCATTCTCAAGAAAATTATTTTACAATAAGTAATGGTTTGAGGCATAAGGGGAAATAGATTCTAGGTGAGAGCAAAGTTGTCTTTATTTTGTGGTAGAAATGCAAAGCTAATTAGGGGACAGATCTGTATTAAAGTAAGAGATTTTTCTCTAGTATAAGAAATTCTGTAGCTCTTTTGAAATTAAAGTTTTAAGCACAGGTGAAATTCATTTTTTTAATATTATTTTATTTTATTTGAGAACATACTGTACAGAGGGGCTACAATTACATGGGCAGGATAATGCATACCTTTCTTACCAAGCATTGCAGCCTCCTCCTTTGTTTACCCTTCACCTCCCTTCCCAGCCTCCCCCCTCCCCCCACCCAATTATACCCCCCTCCCTCCATCAGAAAGAATGACATTTCCCCATTTGTTAGGAAATGGAAAGGCTTGGAAAAAAATTATATTAAGTGAAGTAAGCCAATAGGTCCCATGGTTTCCCTTATTTGCAATATCTAGTATAGGTATGAGTCAAGCAGAAAAGGTCAGATAATGTGATGTTAGGAAAATGAACCCTTAAATATGTATTTTAATGTTTTCATTTCTTTCATGCATATGTTTCTAACGCATTTATAAGATTATTTCTTTGTTGCTTTGTATGTCCCTCCCCCACAGTGTAACCCCTGCTTTCACTATATTTGATGTCAGTATAACATGTGGAGGAGATGGGGGCAAACAAGTCGTTTAAGGATTCAGGTGGACCTGTTGCAACAATGAAATTCATTTTTAATAGACTTCTATTATTTTTCAGAATCCACATCAAAATGTTGCATGAGAATATTTTGTAACAGCCTCCAATTAGAAAAATCCAAAATGTATATAGATAATTTCTCTAGCCTGGCATGATTTGAAAATATATACTTTTAATTAAAAAAAACTCAACAGCTGAAGAGAAAATGAACACTTTTTCAAAGAAATGAGCATGTGCATAAAAGTTATGTACCTACTATTTTAGTATCAATGACAATATTCCCATCTGAAATTTTTCTGTTGTCTGTAAGAACTGGCAGGAACAATCTAATTTGTAGGCTTGTGTTGACTGGGATCTGAGGCTCCATGGGGAAAAATGCAGTGAGACCGTGTGCATCCGGTTAAGGAGGCAATGGTTAGACAACAAAATGAGGTTCATCTATGGTTAAAAACTGAATAAACCAAAAGTAGATATAGCATATCCATG
This sequence comes from Dipodomys merriami, assembly GCF_024711535.1. Lineage (NCBI taxonomy): Eukaryota > Metazoa > Chordata > Mammalia > Rodentia > Heteromyidae > Dipodomys > Dipodomys merriami. The sequence continues at coordinate 43,954,952 of NW_027206401.1, forward strand.
TGTACTGTTTTAAGTGCTCTTCTACTAAAACATAAAATCAAGGACTCAGGTATAGTAGGATAATATATTTTATGATCATCTTCATAGTACCTAACATATTATTATGTTCAGTTGAAAACAACTAGATATGATTATATAATTGAATTAAAATGTCAATTTATTTTTGATTGGACATTCATATTTGCCAATTATTCTCATTGGGAAAGTAACTTTGGATGAGAGACAGAATACATGAATGAAAAAACAGGAACTAGTCTGGTAATATAATCAATGGATTCAGGACAGAAAGAGCCATGGAGATACTACTTGAAGTTCTGGCCAACTTTGAAACCATTCCACAGTACTTTATAATTTTGGTACCATATGTGGAATATCATAATAACGGAAGCTATATATTTCCAAGTGATAGCAAGAAGAAGTCTGAAATATCCATATATTTCATATATACATGTGCATATGTGATTTATGAAAAAATTTCATGTATTCATTCATTCAACAAGTATCATATGCATAATAACCAACCATGAGACACTAAGAAAACCAAAAGGAGTAAAATTCTTTCTAACACACACACACACACATACACAGGTTTAATTCTAGTGGGAAAAGTAAATAGGAATTTGCAATGTTGACTTAATCCAGTCTTGAAGGATTAATTTATTTTGGAATGAGTCTACATATAGCATTATAATTGTTTTTCTAATGGGCTTCTAATCACTTATAATTGCAAACTAGGCTTGCAGGTATCAATCGAAATGATGAATATTCCTTCAGTGTAGAAGATGTATCAAGGGAAAAATTACTCTTATTTTTTGTCATTTCATGGACATTTTATGACAACCATGATGCCTTATGTTCCTTCATAATGTTATCACAGAATACAACAATAGACTTTCACACTTGGACAGTCAGAAATTACTTACCACAGGGTGATTATTTCCTAAAGAGTAAACACTGATTTAAAAGTGTCATATTTAAAAATCAAGATTACAAAACTCCTTAGTGGCATATTCAAAAGTAGAATATGGTTCTTCATATTCCAAGAAATGTATAAATGCAATTTAATATAGAAATAGATTGGAAATACCTATAAAATTACATCATGGTACATTTATACAAGACCATTTTTTGAATCCTTAAATATCACTACAGTTCTTTTCTTGAGTTTGCAGATGAATCCAACCAGAAAGAATTAAATGAACTTAATATCTTTTATAAAATATTAATTCTGACCATGTTGTTTGAATTGTTTTCTTTAGTAGATTTACATTTCTGTATCTAGAAATACGAGTTTGCCATGAAACAAAGACCTAAAGGTCACTAATGGGGGTTCAGTGACCCTTGGAAAATTAGCATAACCCAGATAATATATGAGATGAAGAAATTACCTGAAAATTAATATGACTATTTTTATTTATTTAACAATGTGCAATGTTTATGAGGTGATAGACACTAATAGTGCTTTAGACTATTATCACATTCAACATCACAAAATTAAATATCAATCCAAATATAAATAAAGAGGAAAATCAATTTTGTCCATTACTATTAAACATAGCTACTCTGAGTAAAAATGTAAATGGGGAAAAATAGTTGAAGGGCAGAACAAAGCTGCTGAAGTCTAAAGAAGAGTTACCCCTGCTTATATGAGACACAAAATAAATATTTTAATTTTAATGACCAAAACACAGCCCATTGAATGCCTATGTAGGGTATGGAGAAACCAGATATTTCTGTGGGTAAAAGTGTTAGACTCTATAGTGAGAAGGTAAAGAAGCAACACACACACACACACACACACACACACACACACACACACACACACACACACACACACACACACACACACACACACACACACACACACAGGTTTTACAGGTATTTCCAAAGAATACCAAATGCTGATTTGGTCATTTATAAAAAAATTTAAAAAATGAAAAATAAAAACAGAAATCTTTGAGCAATGTTACCTGGTGGCAAAGGTATGAGCCCAAGAACAAGGATTTGGCTGGAGTAAATATAGATGTGGTTTTATTTTAGACCTCCCGTGATCCTCAAGCAGGGTTAATAATAGACTCCATGAATAAAATTACTCTGTGATTTATCTTTTTTTTTGTTTTCTTATCATTTCCTCTTCATTTTTTATTATTCTGCGAAATTTTAGCATACTAATTGTATAATATACATTTAAACCTGAATTGGCTAGTATAAAGTAAAAATCTCTAGCTGAATGTATTAATATGTGCTTGTAATCTCAGGACTTGGGAGGATAAGACAAAAATATCATCAACTAGAATTAGTCTGACCTATTTCATGTAACTAGACTCTGTATTATACAACCAAATAAAACTGGCTTCATTATAACATTTAGATGCACATTAAATCATTATATCCATAGAAGCAGGGCACCAGTGGCTCTTACATGTAAACCTAGCCAAGGAAGAAGGCTGTGATATACAGGCCTGGGATTTGAAACCAGGCCAGCAAGAAAAGTTGCTGAGATTCCATCTTAAAAATAAGGGGCTGGAGCCAGGCGCTGGTGGCTCACGCCTGTAATCCTAGCTACTAAGGAGGCTGAGATCTGAGGATCGCGGTTCAAAGCCAGCCCGGGCAGGAGAGACCGTGAGACTCCTATCTCCAATAAACCACCAGAAAACCGGAAGTGGCGCTGTAGCTCAAGTAGTAGAGCGCTGCCTTGAGCTGAAGAGCTGAGGGACAGCGCCCAGGCCCAGAGTTCAGGCCCCACGACCGGACCCAAAAAAATAAATAATAATAATAACCAGCAAAAAACAAAAAAGGCTCAATGTGCAGATCAAGGAGACTAGCGCTAAGCCTGGAAATCAAGTGAGTGTGGTACCTGAGTTCAAACAGCACTACCAGAAAAATATAATCACTATACCCACAGAAAAAATAGAACTAGCAAACTTAATATTGTGAAGTCTGTCCACATTCTTCTTCTGATCTATTTGTGTACAGCTCCATTCCTTCACTGTCACCAATTCTTAGTTTTCCAGCAGGTATCAAAGGCTTAAGGAAAGATTTTGTAAGCAATATTGACATTGAGAAAACTCTATCCATTGTTATGAAAAAAAATGAAATGGCTCTGATAGATTGTAATTTACTTTCATTAGTTTACAAAAAGTATGTTAATTTCCCAAATATTGAACTTTGTTATATTCACATATTTAAATTTTAACAATTGTTTTCCATTTTCAATTAATATTTAATTATAGCCATAATTTTTGCTTCAATTGTTTTACCTCAGCTTTCAGTGAATATTCAGTAATTTTTAATGCTTGAATTTTTGGAGTAAAGTACAAAAATATTGCTTATGTTCTTTAACAGGTACTGAGAACAAAGTAAGATTAATGCCAGGTGAGTATATAATGTTCAGTGTAATTATATAAAAAATATAAGAATATATGTGTATGCTGACTGTAATTCAACAAAAGAAGTTCTAGAGGAAAAGAAACCCTGCTGGATATATTTTAGGTACGTCATTTACAATAAGTAACATATAATGTATTTTGAAAAGAGTTCTAAAAAGCAAGGAAATGTAGTGGGGTGGAGGAAATAAGATGTTAATGGAAACAGTGAGAAAAAGAAAAAAAATGAATTATCTAAGAAGGAGACAGTGGGAAGAGACATAATAAAGTAGATTACAGATCTAAAGAGACATTACTTGTGGAGTAGGAGTAACTTTTAAGCCAAATTTGAAAGAGAAAAATCTTAGGAATGATGAGTTGGTAAAATAGTATTGGCAGGTGCCAGAAACAACACAATTTTTTTCTTGAAATGTTCCTTGGAATGTATGTAAACACACACATATATTTTGTATGTGGGGAAATGGGAAAAAGTCCCAAGTAAGTATTCATAAAACTTATCATAGATTTTATTTAATTTATTTTTTATTATTTTATTGCAGTTCCTGTGGCTTGAATTCAGGGCCTGGGTGCTGTTCTAAGATTTTTACTCAAGGCTAGTGCTCTATCACTTAAGCCTCAGCTCCACTTAGGCTTTTTGGTGGTTAATCAAAGATAAGAGTCTCATGAACTTTCCTGCTTGTATTGACTTCAATCTATAGCACTCAGGTCTTGATCTCTTGAGTAGCAGGGATTATAGGCATAACCCAGAGCTGCCTGGCCCTATTATAGTTTATAACATTTAGGTTTACCTCTAAATTATCCACAGTCATAGATATATCAGGATGTTACTTCAATGTATTATTATTTAAGTTGAACCAGTTTCCACTGTTATCCCGCTATCCATTTTATTAGAATTATTTTGATAATTTCATACCATGTACAGGAACAATATGTTGTCTTCAACATGTTATGAACAGGAGCCATATGTCAAAAATATTTTCCTTTTGTTCATTTCTCCAACTGAAGAGAAAGATAAATCAAAACAACCCACGTTTTTCTAGGGCTGGGGTGGAGTCATGGGAGATTGGAAAATGATTGTTAGTTGATCTAAAACAACTCTGTTTGTAGGAGTTGCAAAACCATGAGATAGAATGGATTGGAAGATTCAGTAAATAAACTGAAACCACTGAATTATAAACTGCAGTGGGGTGAACTTTATGTTACACAGATCAAATATCAGTGGAGCTATAAAAAGAACAGAAAAAAGAACTACTTGCAAATGTCTTTAGTCAAATGGTATTGAATTGAAAAGTTAAAGCACCTGCTGGTGAAAGAATTTGCCTTTTCTGAATGCTGCCTGTGCTTCTGACTCCAGGGAGAGCATAATTAACACTAATGGAGAAACTTTCTAGAAAATGAAACTGCAATTTTTCAAAGAAGCTCTTTCTACTTATTTTCTGCTATTAATGGTCTTGAAATAATTGTCTTAAACTGTATCTATAATCTACTTCCATGTAATCTTTGGAACATAACAGAAAATTGAAAAGACCCACAAAATCTTTTTCCAACATAATTATTTTTATTTATTGTTTTTATTTTGTTTATTTAGAAACAACCTCTCATTTATATAACCCCAGCTTAGCCTGGAATTTGCTATATGGCCCAGGTTGACCTTAGGCTCCTATTCTTCTTAGCTTTGACATAAACAACTGGGATTAGAGTCATAAATTGCCATGCAAGGAATTTGGACATTATATTGTTTTTATTAATATTCTCCAACGTGTTTTTATAATCTACTTCCTCACTCAATATATAAAAGCCTGCTGTCCTTATGTACACAGGAGGAGGTTTATTCTTTTATACATTAGGGTATATAAAATAGAAAATGAAAGTTAAAATGTAAATATATAAGCAACTTGATGATTCAATATTATTTGATTTCCTAAATTTTGTAGTCATGTATAACTGTGCATTATCTATTTATTCTAAATATTAATTTTAATATTTTGACCCAGAAACACGCATATGAAACACGAATTTTCATAAAGAATACATTTTTATGTTTGGGTAAAGTAAAATTTTAGTAGATCATTCATCTGGTATGGGAAGGTAAAAACTATGTTACCAAACCCTCAACCTTCCTTATAATAAATAATAATTGAATTTTGTTATGGTTACTAGTGAATACAAGCAGGAGCACACAGCACTAAGGCATTAGAAAAGAGAGCCTGGGCTTCAATCCAAGCTTTTCTACAAATCAACTGCATAAATTTGGATAATTTTCATTTAACTTGGCCTCAGTTTACTTACATGAAAAATATGAATAATAATTTTACCTAAAAGTTTTGATAACTTGAATATACAAAATAATTTATATTTATCATATTACAGTACATAATTCATTTTCTCAATAGTATGTGCACACACACACACATATATATGTGTGTATATAGACATGGATAGGTATACATACCTATGCATGTATGTTGGGTATAAATATATATGGTGTATATACTTATATATGTGTGATATTCTATGTATACCTCTGTGTATATATATATATATCTGTGTATATACACCTCTGTGTATATATATATATATATATATACACACACTATACATATACACATATATACCATATATATGGTATATTATATGTGTGGTTTGTGGTAAGTATATAAATATATGTGTGTGTATTTATGAATAGATGGATATATATCCTTATATGATAGGTATATATCCATATCCATCTGTATGGATATGGATATATATCCATGCACATAGCACATATATACATATATATGGAGTATATATGTGAATATATACATATATATCCATTATACATGTAAAATTTAAATTTGCCTAAAATGTGTACTGGCATGGATAACATTACTTTTATTTTCTTTTTGATACTATGGCTTGAATTCAAGATCTCAAAATCTTATTCAGTTTGCTTGCTCATGTCTGGTGCTTTACCACTAAAGCCATGTCTCCAGCACATTTTGCTGGTTAATTCGAGATAGAATCTAACATATTTTCTGCCTGCATTGAAATTTATTTGATCCATTAGCTTCCTGAGTATTGAGAATTATAGATGTGAGCCTTCACTGATGTTTTAGCCAACATTTCTATTGACTATACAGAATTGTTTTGGTAAATCTGAATTAAACCTTTTGTTCCAATATAATGCTTTCCCTTCAGAACCTTGATATTTGAAATGGGATTATAAGTAATACACTGGATTTTAGTGCAAAAAAGTGTTTATGTTATTCCCTAAACTATCCATAGCAATTAAATTATTATTATGCTTGATAAGTGTCATTCAAAATAATGGATCAAGGTTAGCCAAAGATGGACCCCTGAAAATTATATTTTTGCTATACTGAATAGTTGGCTAGCATAACTTCTGAAACAAAATTTGGTAGAAGTGATTGCCTGTACTGTATGTAGACTAGGTTTCCACTTTTCTTTTCTAACCTAGGTATTATTCTAGAAGTCCAAATAGTCACTAACAAGGCCAGTATGAGACATGATCAAATCCTCAAGCCACCCTTCCTTCTAAACCATCATCCAAGCCAGGCATACCTTCTTATCCACATGAATCAAACACTATTTCTTGAATTCCAGTTTCATGGTGTTCCTGCAAAACAAAGATGAGATATTATTTGCCAGCCCAGATTAAATTGTGAAAATAATGAGCCAAAATTGTTATCCGTTTAAGCCAACATATTTTGCTAATTAGGAAACAATAGATTACGAAAACTTCAAAGCACAAAACAATCAAAGTGTTTAAGTAATATCATAGAGAATCTGTGATTCTTACTACATCTTTAGAACCTGTAAATACATGTGAAGATTTTTATATTGTAACTTGAATCCTACTCAGGAAGTTGGCTTTTCCCCTTAAATCCCATCTTTTTATGCCTAGTAATTATGCAATGAATATATGTTAAATGGATAAATAGCGAGTGTATAGTTTCATAAAAAATATTATTCTTACTTTGGGAAACAACAAAACTAACCCTGATTATTACCACTTAAACATATATATGTATAAATAAAAGTAAGCATTCATTTACAAAATGTCTTGATCAACTTCTGAGACTAGAGAATTGGGCATTCATTAATCTCCGTGGTTACAGATGTTAGAAGAAACCAAATAAGCATAACAGAATAGGTATTTTAGAAAAATTACCACTAACTATAACCCTCTTTTTCTAGAGATGTTCTACAAAATGTTTGTTTTAAGGAAGGAACATCAAATTCCTTAGGATTTCTATGAACTTAAACACAAACAAAGAAGCAACTTAAAATTAGCAGGAAAGAATCTGTGTGCTGAGTTATAATAATGTACCATTACTCCATTAGGTGAACACCACCGTGTGGAGTGAGGCGGGAATAATTAGACACCAGATGGTGGTATCAAGTCCAATAGAGAATGCCTATGCATTATGCATGAGGAGTAACTTTATGGTTGTATTTATCCATTTGGTACCATTATGCTGCTTTTGGACCTGAATCATTGTCTCAAGAAAAAAATACTTTTGGATCTGGAATTTTTCTGTTCTGAACAATTTGTAATATCACATTGTCATATTCTGATCAGTTGTCACCCTATTCAACTTGCGGAATTTCTAAGAACATATTATTTTCTGGCAGAACCAAAGAACTAAGCTTTCTATTATCCAGAGCATCTGAACTCACTGGATATTATTTCATGTTTCTGCCAGCAGAATAAAGTTTAAGATTAGTATCCTTGAGAATTGAATCTGATTTTTAATGATTGTCATGTCACATTTCGTGGCTGAGGTACTTTTAAAATGCCATTAATGGATATGTGATTAATCACTTTACATCTTTTGACCACTGATAATATCTCCTATTTTCATTATAGATATAATAAACTTGAGAATTAAAGAATAAATCATAATATATAGTGATTAGATAGTTGATTCCATTAGTAATATTATTAATTCTTCAATGGAGAATTGAAATTTGGTTTTTGGTCTAGATTCACTTTGGAAAAAGTCTGCTTTTCAGGAAGTTGAAAAATTTCATGTCAGAAATCAAGGATGTGGTGTCTTCTAACCTGTTGCATCTTCATGATTAGCCTTGAAATGAGGCAGTTAGAACTCATTTCATCAATAGTCCAGTGGATTACATGGTTGTTAATAGAGGTTGATCAGTGAAACGAAATCATCACAAAAGATGCAACAAATGGGATTTATAATACAGGTTTCCTGCTTATGCTTTTGGAGAATTAGACAGTTTACATTGTTCACTGACTTCAGCCCCCGATAGTGGACCTGAGGTCAGCAGGGCAGGTCATTATGGAAGGAAGAAGGACAAGAAACACAGTTAAGCAGAGAGTAAAGACAGCTTGCAATACAAAAATAGCAGCTGGGAAACAGACTGAAGGATCACTTTTATGACCTATTGAGCTTTGAAGGCATCTCTGACTTGAAGAAGAAAGTAATGCTCTTCATCAAGAAGCACAGTACATGTGCAGCTCAAGAGTAAAGCATTTTAAATGGTAAACTTGGCAGAATTTTTGGGAAGATGGACTTCATGCCTATGTAGAACAAGTGAGCAAACAGATCAACAGCAAAGTGTTTGGATCACATGCCCTGCAGGCACAATCTTGAACTAAAAAAAAAAACCCTTTTTAATTTTAGTATATTGGCTAAGTTTGAGGTGACACATCTTCAAGTTAGCTACTCCAGAGGCAGGAAAGAACTGTGATCCATAGCACACCCCCAACACTGGAGACCTTATCTGCAAAAGGGTAAGTAAGGAGGCTCAATGAGAAAGTGTTTACCAAGAATGAGGACCTGCTTTTAAGCAATACCATGCTAAATATATTTTTTTCAGCGATATGCATTTTCAATTAATTCTGACATCTTAGGAGAGAGTTCAAGTTCATTTCCCCCAATATTTTCCCTGCCCTTACACTTTTATGTTGTACTTTTGACTTTTACCTTTTATCAGTGATGATGTATTTGTTAATTTGCTCTTTACAAATTTCTCATTGGAGTTCTAATTTCCATTAAAAGTATGAGTGAATGAGTTATTTGGAGAAACTTACCAAATATTGCTAAACATAGTTTTAGAAATTTGGAGGCAAAAAATGTTTCATTAGCAGTAGTATATATTTATTTAATTCTCAGATTACTGTAGCTACTATAACAGAAGAATGCACTCACTAATTTATTTTAGATAAGTTTAATTATTGGACAATTCACACATTAATTTCACCATTTAATATTCCTGTTATTTTCATGTTTTTCCACTCATTTTCTTTTAGAATTTTTATGTTGGTTTGCCAAAGCTCTTAAGTATAGTATTAGATGAATATACAAAATCAAACATTGATATATTGATATATTTTCAATATTTATTGGGAACATTACAAAACATTTAACTAGAATTCTTGGTAATTTCCAATATTAATGAAGAAATGAATCTATTATATTATTAATAAAATTTCCTAGGGAAAAGCTTTATACAAATAGCAAAGAAATGAGAATATTGTAGAAGTTTACTTGCTTGTTAATATTAGAGTTGCAAAAACTGTCTAAAGAAAGAAGAGATCTAGATTTCATTCTTAGTTATTATGTATAAATTATGAGAGAACCAATTAGTGTTTGTATCCTAAATAACATGATATTAATGTTGAACACATAGAATGATTCCACTACTAATATTTATTTGTATCTGGGAATTTTCATTGCAAGCGATAGAATATCCTGACTAATATGTTCAGGAGTGCATACTGAAAATCTATACTCATTAAAAGGATAAGATATGAATTCAACCAGGCCGGCACCGGTGACTCACATCTGTAATGCTAGCTACTCAGGAGGCTGAGATTTGAAAATTGAGGTTAAAAGCCAGCCCTGGCAGAAAAGTCCATGAGACTCTTCTCTGCAATAAACCACTAGAAAACTGTGGCTGAAGCAGTAAAGCACTGTCCTTGAGCTGAAGAGCACAGGAACAGCCCCCAAGACAGAGTTCTAGCCTCCCAGTAAGTGTTGAATTCATATAGATACAGAACAATTTTCCAAAAGAATAAACTGATTCAGAAGAACAGAGAAACCCTTAGTGGCTTAATATCTGCTGGAGGACTTTTATTTAATATTTCTTATTATGTAACTTTTTTTAGGCAATTACTTAGCCTAAAATTCTTGTAAAATTCTCTCTCTTTCTCTCTCTCTCTCTCTCTCTCTCTCTCTCTCTCTCTCTCTCTCTCTCTCTCTCTCTCTCTCTCTCTCTCTCTCTCTCTCTGTGTGTGTAGATGTGTGGATTGAGGGGAAATTTATTTTTCTCTTCATTCTAATGCACAGCCAGATGCCCCTACATAACATTAGTTTACACAATCTGTAACTTAGATCCAGTACAACTAATCATAATATTAAAGATAAATATTAAAAGGTAATAAATTACCATCTCTAGGATCCCCTGCTCATAAATACCAAGTACATTATGATTAATCTAGCTGAAATAATGCTTACCTTAACTAAGAGTTATTAGCAACAACTAAATTTATGCAACTTCTAAAATGACATGACTTCATATTACACTTTGATCTATTCATACTACAATTTACAACTCATGGTATAATTTACACTTATGAAAATGCCTTTTGGAAGCTGGGAGCTGGTGGCTCACACCTGTAATTGTAGTCACTCAGGAGGCTGAGATCTGAGAATCATAGTTCAAAGCCAGCCCAGGATGTAAAAGGTCCGTGAGACTCTTATCTCCAATTAACCACCAGAAAACATGAAGTGGAACTGTGGCTCAAATGGTAGAGTGCTCACCTTGAGCTGAAGAGCTCAGGGATGGCACACAGGCCCAGAGTTCAAGCCCCACACCTGACAAAGAAAAAAAAAAGCTGTATGTGGCATTTTCTTTAGAGTTCAGATTCTAGTAACGGAATTAATTGCTTCAAATATTCATTTTTTTTCAAAATAATGAGCATTTACAATAGTAATGTTCAGAAAGAAAAAGTATCCTTAGAGAATAAAACTCCCAAAGTATATTCATCTGTAGAAAACTATTCACTGTCCAATTACTTGTGCAACTATGTGCTTATGTCTTCATATTAGAATCTTTTTCTCTCTACCAGAGGTTCATATTTTAAAGGATGGACCATCAAATGCTTTATTTTTTCATATTAATCTTCCTAATTTTAATATTCATTTTGCACATACATCTCACACATATGAACACACATTTGCACAGATACATTTTTGGTTTTCATTTGGCAATTTTTTACATTTTGTAATTTTTTGTTAGATTGAAAATCGTACATGGCATTTATAATATTACTTAAGATACTTTAAATGCAGGCTTATATTGGGAAAATTTTTCTTTACAATATAAAGGGAAATGATCTCCTTTGTTTCCTTATTACTTTTATAACTTATTTTAATCAAATTATTACATATATTATTATAAATTATTACTACTATTAATATTCTATGATATTACTACTATTATTTCAGTACTTTTTGAAACATTGCAAGCCCCACTTATGTTGTAAGATTCATGTTTCCCATTAGCCTATGATTGTTTGTCTTTATTTGTAAGTTAAAACAAAACACTTATGAAACCTAACACAATTGAAGGTAACACACACACACACATACACATGAACTATTAAAAAGAATGCACAAAACTAGGATGACTTCTTTTTTTGAAGCATACACTGAACCCTAAAGCTTCTGGCTTCTCTTAGAAATTTATCATTTATTCTGCAAATTAATTTTCAAGAGAGTTTTTCAGGACATTTATAGTCATAAAGAGAATCTGTGCAGTGAGTCAAAGTGTCCATGTGATGTTCAAGAAATCCCAAGAACATTAATGAATCTTAATTTTTGAAATTTGGAATTCTAAACATAGTCAAGACCATTGGAAAAAAAGCATGATCTAGTCAGTACTTAGATATTTTTCAAACATGGTATGAATGTTTAATAGTTATGATTGAGGGTAAACTATGGAGGTCCAAAAATAATGGCTTGATTTTCAATGGTTGAATCATGTTGTTTTTTGTCTCCTTCTTTTGGTGGTTACAGAAATAAGGCCTTGGTTAAATTTTTGTTTTGTTCTTTGCAAAAACTTCTCACTGTCCATTTAATTAGACTTAGACTTTCTGGTGGAATAGAGCTGCAGGCAGGAAGCAAACATATCTAGAATTTCACCAAACACAACATAATTACAGGAGCTATGGTACATGCAGGGTTAAACATATTTTATGTGAATATTTCTATCAAGAGAATATTTACTAAACCTGATTGAGCCCCATTATTCTTTAAATTCCTATGATTTAAGTTATTAAAATTTAAATGATGTGTAAATAATGGGACTGATGATGAGACAAAACCAAGGCTGGCTAAACAAACATTTATGCTGCAGAATGGAATTAGAGGTGGATTAAAAGAGAAAGTATACATAACACATTGACAATATTCTTCCTAGTAAGTTGATTTGAAACTGATTCGAAAGATAATGTATTTTAAGTCAAAGAGTTGTATAAAACCATCTAAATCAGTGTTAAAGGGTAGGAGTGAATGAGCCCTAAGAGGAATTTCTTATCCTGAGACACACACAGTGAACTACAGACTTATAGTGCGATGTGACTTTACTGATACATATTTTAATATAGTGATATTATCATACAAATCCTATTTAAACTGGCAGTATTTATCTATTATTATGAACAATTTTGTTGCCTATACATCTTATTTTATACATAGTTATGTGTGTTTGCCTTGGAGATATAACAAAAATAAATCTCTTACAATCACTTCCATTTTTGAGATCATGATGACAAATTTAATGACTCCTTCATGTAAATTGTAAAATATTTGAGGAAACTGCTAATTTTATAAGCTGGTGATATTCTTGATATATTAGATGAAAGACACATAAGATTAGCTTGAGTAATTTTTGCTTAGTGATAGCAAAGAAAGTGTATCAAAATACACACAGAATAAAATAGAGTATCTGCATGTTGGTTTCCCATGAAATTATGAATTCATGTAAGAATAAATATATTTGAAATGATGTTTTTCTGAGTGAATTTATTTTTAGATTTGATTGCTTATTTGTATTTACTTTGGTCAATATATTGAAGAGTTGAATACATTAAAGCAACCACACGTGTATTAAGTAACAATCAGTTGTCAAACATTTGCATTACCAAATAACAATGGATATGTTTAATATATGTCTAGTAGTTAGAATTTTCTGTTTCTATTGCATAATTTTACAAAGAACATAAAAAAGTAGAAAATAGCCTAGCCAGATATTATTATCCAGAACATATGCATTATACTTAATTTACTGATAGTATCTTAACAAAAAAAAGACATTAAGCTATTTGCAGTAGTTTAACAAAACACCTAACATTATGATAATTATTGTAATGATCCTCAGAGGTTTTGATGCTAAACTGAAACTACTTGGCATAAAGATTATATCACAATTATAGTGTAATGTTCTCACAAATTCAGCATTTCATCTTCTCTATAGGTAAATGAGCAATTGTAAAAGAGCAATGAAATGTGTTTTAAATAATAGAATGTTTGACAATTGCAAAACACTTGGAACTGAAAGGTGTTTGACTTTGATAATTGTAGTAAATAAAAACATTATATTTTGTTAAACCAAATCATATTACCAGACAAAATATTTGCTTGTTATAGATTTTTAGTAGGATTAGTCTTTGGAGAAAGTGTTTTAAAGAAATGACTAAAATTAAGTGTGTTATCACACACTGAGGCCTGAAATGGAACGTATTGGTGGTTTTATAAGAGACAAACTGGCAGGCAGGGCGGCTTGTGCTTATAGTTACATGAGAGGTATAGTTTAGGAGGAATGCAGTCAAAAACTTTGTCTTAATGGAAAGAACTTAGTGTGGTACTATATGGCAAGAAGAATCTGCAGGGGAAAATCAAATTCCTATCTCAATAAAAGCAGGGCAAAAAAGCAGTGCAGGCATGGCTTTATGGTAGAAGACCTGGCTACCATGTTCAACATAAAGTTAAAAAAAAAAAAAAACAAAAACAAACCTCCAGTACTGGTGAAAGGAAAGAGGGGCAGGGGGGAGGGCTAGAGAAGGAGGGAAAGAAGGAGGGAGGGGCAAAGAACAGAGAGAGGGAAAGAGAAAGGAACAGATCGAGAAAGAGGAAAGGAGAGTGTGAACAGAGAGGAGAGAAATAGAGAGTGAAGGATAAAGAAGGAAGGAAGGAAAAGAAAAAAGAAAAAAAGAGGAAAAAGGACTATCTTGCTTCTTCTATTTTTCTTTCTCTCTTCCTCACCTTTCCAACAAAATGCACCAAGAAAATATATTGTTCCAACAAAAGGGTCCCCCTAGCACTGGGATCTTAGCCTTCAAGATAGACTGACAGACAGACAGACAGACAGACAGACAGACAGACAGATAGATAGATAGATAGACAGGTAGATAGATACCAGTATAGATATAGATAAAGATGACAATCATACAATCAAAGCCAACACAGACATTGTTCATAAGAAGAAAATGAAGACACTTCAAAAAATCTTTTTGCTTAGCATCATCTTAAAAAGTTTATATGTACATAGCTATTAAGCTATTCTGTTCATCGACTAGGACTATCCTAGACATATACTATTACATGGAAGAAAGAAGGTTTTCTTTGTTATTGTTGTTTATAATGTACTATGTGATTTATTTTTCTTTTGTGTTTTTTCCCCTCTATGGTTTATCCTCTGTTCTCATTTTATTTGATTTTGGTACCCATCTGAATTAGCGAAGGGAAGGAGAACAAAAAAAAATGGTGAGAAAAGGACAAAGGGCAAACCAACAAAACAATAAGTTGGAAATGAACTGTACAACTTGGTGGAGGGTTGGGGGAAGGAAAGTGGAAAAAAATGAGGGAGAGTAACAAGTTCGACAAGAAATATACTCACGACTGTATGTATATAACTGTAACCCCTTTATACAAAACCTTGACAATGAAAGTAAAGTTTCAAAAATTCCATTCTGGGAAATTAAATACAAATCAAAGAATTCTACTTTGTAAATATTATTTTCATCTAGATTTTTTCTATATTATTTTAACAATATGCCAATATAAATTTTATTTTATCACAATTAACTCTTCAATGAAATTGAAAGAGCAAGTTCACTACCGAAAACATTCTATGAAGCCATCATAACCCTCATCCCAAAACCAGGCAGGGACTCATCAAAGAAAGAGAACTATAGACCCATTTCTTTGATGAACATTGATGCAAAACTTCTCAACAAAATTTTGGCCAATTGCCTTCAACAAATCATCCAAAAAATCATACACTACAATCAAAAAGGATTCATTTCAGGATTGCAAAGCTGGTTCAATATACCCAAATCAATTAATATAATTCATCACATTAACAGGAACTAGGATAAGAACCACATGGTTATCTCAATAGGTACAGAAAAAGCATTCCAAAAGATCGAACACCCCTTTATGATGAAGGTTTTGGAAAAATTAGGAATCCATGGAACATTCCTCAATACAATAAAGGCTGTATATGACAAACCTACAGCCAGCATTATACTTAATGGTGAAAAACTAAAGCCATTTCCTCTTAACTCAGGAACAAGACAAGGATGTCCACTCTCTCCACTACTCTTCAATCTAGCATTAGAATGCCTAGCTACAGCAATAAGACAAGATGCAAACATAATGGGGATCCAAATAGGGAAAGAAGAAATAAAACTCTCCCTCTTTGCAGATGACATGATCTTGTATTTAAAGAATCCCATAGACTCCACTCCCAAATTACTCAAGCAGATTCAAAAGTTTGGCAAAGTAGCAGATATAAAATTAACCCCCCAAAATCAATGGCTTTTCTGTATGCCAACAATGAGAAAAGTGTGGCTGAAATTAGGAAAGCAACTCCATTCGTAATAGCCCCACAAAAAATAAAATACCTAGGAATTAACTTAACCAAAGAAGTGAAGGACCTCTATGATGAAAACTTTAAAAACTTGAGAAAGGATATCAAAACAGAACTTAAAAAATGGCAAAAACTCCCATGCTCCTGGATTGGAAAGATCAACATCGTGAAAAGGGCAATACTTCCCAAGGCTATCTACAAATTCAATGCAATACCTATCAAAATTCCAACCTCATTCTTCAAGGAAATAGAAGAGGCAATCGAAAAATTCATATGGAACAATAAAAGACCCCGAATAGCAAAAATGCTCCTCAACGGAAAAAACACTGCTAGAGAAATATCAATACTAAATTTCAAACTCTACGATAAAGCCATAGTAATCAAAACAGCTTGGTACTGGCACAAGAACAGACCTCAGGACCAATAGAAAGGAATTGAAAACCCAGAAATGAACCTACAGACCTATAGCCATCTAATCTTCCATAAGGGAGCTAAAACAATAGAATGGAAGAAAGACAGCCTCTTCAGTAAATGGTGCTGGCAAAATTGGTTAACTACTTGTAGAAAACTAAAGCTAGATCCTTCTATATCAGAATTAACTATACACCAGAATTAACTCCAAATGGATCAAAGACCTCGAAGTCAAAGCAGACACTCAGGATGGAATAGGAGAAACCCTAGGTCTCCTTGGCTCAGGCCGAAATTTTCTGAATAGAGACCCGGAAACACAACAAATCAAAGAAAGGTTGGACAAATGGGATTGCATGAAGTTGCAGAGCTTCTGCATGGCAAAGGACATAGCTAGCAAGATCAATAGAAAGCCCATGGATTTGGAGAAGATCTTCACTAGCCATAAAACAGACAAGGGTCTCATATCTAAAATATACTTGGAACTCAAAAAATTAAATCCTCCAACAACAAATCCTCAAAGAAACAACTGCCCAATAAATAAGTGGGCGAAAGACTTAAAGAGAAGCTTCTCTGAAGAAGAAAGAAGGATGGCCAGTAGACACATGAAGAAATGCTCAACCTCCCTAGCCATAAAAGAAATGCAAATCAAAACAACATTAAGATACCACCTCACTCCAGTTAGAATGGCAAAGTTCAAGAACTCTAATAACAACAGATGCTGGAGGGGATGTGGACAGAAGGGAACCTTACTGCATTGTTGGTGGGAGTGTAAACTTTTTCAACCACTTTGGAAAGTAGTATGGAGGTTCCTCAAAAGACTCCACATAGAGCTCCCCTATGACCCAGCAATCCCACTTTTGGGCATTTACCCAAATGTTTACAAACAAGACCACACTAAAGCTACCAGCACAACTATGTTTATTGCAGTATTATTTACTATAGCTAAGATAGGGAACCAACCCAGATGCCCTCAGTAGATGAATGGATCAAGAAAATGTGGTATATATACACAATGGAATTCTATGCCTCCATCAGAAAGAATGACATTGCACCATTTGTTGGGAAATGGAAAGACTTGGAAAAAATTATATTAAGTGAAGTAAGCCAAGCCCAAAGAAACATAGGTCCTATGGTTTCCCTTATTTGCAATATCTAGTATATGTCTGAGTCAAGCAGAAAAGGTCAGATAAGGTGATGTTAGGGAAATGAACCCTAAGATATGTATTCAGATGTTTTTCTTTGTTTCATGTGATTGTTTCTAATGCATTTATAAGATTATTTCTTTGTTGCTTTGTATGCCCCTCCCCCACAGTATAGCTCCTGATTTCACTGTATTTGATGTAGGTATAATTTGTGGAGGGGAAGGGGAAAAACAAGGCGTTTAAATAATGACACAGGTGGATCTATTGCAACAATGAGAAGTGCAAGTTGTTATGTCGAAAACGAACTTTACAACTTTGGTGGGGGGGAGGATGGGAAGGGATGGGAGGGTAAACAAAGGAGTAGGCTACAATGCTTGATAAGAAATGTACTCATTATCTTGCCCATGTAATTGTAACACCTCTGTACAGTATTTTCGCAATTAAAAATAAATAAAAATTAAAAAAAATTAAATACAAATCAAAGAATTCTACTTTGTAAATATTATTTTCATCTAGATTTTTTCTATATTATTTTAACAATATGCCAATGTAAATTTTATTTTATCACAATTAGTACTTAATAAGCTAAATATTCAGAATTTGGTGTTTGCTATGTTTTCAAACAAATCTTGTGACATGGAATGTAACTTACGACTATGTTATTGCCATGGTTGGAACATAATGGATCCTTTGCCTATAGGATATTTTTTATTTGTTATAGGATTCTTTTTTATTTGTTTTGACATTGAGTGAAGTAAATCCTTAGTTGTTGTTTTTATATTTTTTATTATTGTGGAGTTGATATACAGAGATTTTTTTTCAGTTACATAAATCAGGTAATGAGGAATGAGTACAATTCCTTTTAAGCCAAGTGACCCTTTCTATCACTCTCTCCTGGATTTTCCCTCAAGTCCCCAAACACAATTTCTACAATGTGTCTAGTGAATACCATTGTTGGATTCTTTCATCTTTGTTCCACCTTTTCTCTGCCTTCCCTTATACTCTCAAACACAAACAAATTAGCAAACAAGACAAAAGGAAAAGGAAACAAAAAACATCAAGAATGACAACTAAAAAAGATCATTTAATTTTCTTGCATAGAATATTATTTTATATGATCATATGTACATAGCTATTGAGCCATTGTCACTCAAAAGTTTGACTTTTTTATATGAGATTCAAATATTTCCAAAGATCCTTTCTGTTGATCTTTGTAAATATCTCATCATGCCAAATGACTTCATAGTGTCTGTAAGTTATAGATAGTATCCAGATAATGACTTGCATAATGAATCACAAAACTCATGGAAAACGCTGAAGTAAAAATTATGCTGTCCCTGTATTTCTCAGCTCAAGACCAGTGCTCTAGCTCTTGAGCCATTTCCAGTATTCTGGTGGCTAATTGGAAATAAGAGTCTCAATGCTTAGGCTGCCTTTGAACCACAATCCTCAGATCTCAGCCTCCTGAGAATAAGCCACTGGCACCTGGCAGAACTTAAGTATTTTCAAGGAATGTCTGGCTTGCTATGAATGAAAAACTGACAAACTCAGGTATAAGAGGAATGGCAAACAATTACTTTTCATTGCTGGGTTTAAATATTTGGAATAGATTAACTGAATCTAAATATTTGTTAAGTGAAAACTTATTTAGCTTGACTAGAATAATTATTTAGAATAAACTAATCAAAAATTGCCAAGAAGTGTGACTTTGTAGGGTTTAAATACACATTTAACAGAAGTAGGCCTATGAAATGGGCTTACTTTTTATTGTAAAGATACTGTACAGAAGGGTTACATTTACATGAGTAAAGTAATGAGTACATTGCCTACCAAGCATTGTTCCCCCTCATTTGCTTTTCCCCTATCATCCCTTCCCTCCCCATCTCCCCAACTAATCTCTCCCCTGTCCCCAATGTTGTAGAATTCATTTCAACATAGGGTTTTGTATACCTCATTATTATCATAAGTCAACCTGTATTATTCAGTATTTTGTTATTTCCCCTCCGCTCCCCAAATTAGAACAAAAAGTATATACAGGGTACAAGGCACCGGAATCAAATACAGTGAATATGGGGTTCAACGATGAGGAGAGAATATACAAAAGAAACAAAAAACAAACAAAAATGAACATAGTACATTAAAAACATCAGCAACAATGATAAAATCTCTTGTGTCTCTATCTTGGGTTTCATTTCACTTGGCATCATCTTATATGGTCATATGTACATAGCTTTTGACATTTTTCTGCTTGTCTGGTAAGATTATCTTACACATATACTAGTTATTGCAAATAAGGAAAACTGTGACCAAAAGGGAGTGTAAACTTGTTCAGCCACTTTGGAAAGCAGTGTGGAGGATCCTCAAAAGACTACACATAGCGCTCCCCTATAACCCAGCAATCCCACTTCTGGGCATTTACCCAAACGATCACAAACAAGACCATACTAAAGCTTCCAGCATAACCAGGTTTATCATAGCATTATTCACTATAGCTAAGATATGGAACCAAACTAGATGCCTCTCAGTAGATGAATGGATCAAGAAAATGTGGTATATATACACAATGGAATTCTATGCCTCCATCAGAAAGAATGACATTGCCCCATTTGTTAGGAAATGGAAAGACTTGGAAAAAGTTATATTAAGTGAAGTAAGCCAGACCCAAAGAAACATAGGTCCCATGATTTTCTTTATTTGAGCATTATTTAATAGGAACCCGTCTCTATATAAATTGTGTCCCTAAAACATAATTCACTTTACACCAATATCCTTTTCAGGTTTTATTTTTGTTTTTGTTTTATGTTTTTGTTTTTGTTTTCCCATTTGTTCTAATTTCTCACAGTCCTGCAGTGGTACATTACCCTTTCCCCATGCTGTATATTTAAGCCAATGTCAGTGCTCATGGTTGCAATCCTCTGTATCTTGGAAGTCCATGATAGAAAGTTTTAAACATTTCCATCCAGGCATATTCCAAAGCAGAAAGCAGAAGCCCACCTCCAACGCATGTGGTGTAATAAAGAATTTGAAGTATATGGGGCTGGGAAGGTGGCTCAGTGGTGGAGCGCTTGCCTTGAATGCAAGAGACCCTGGGGTTCGATTCCTTAGCACCACATAAGCAAAAAGAAAAAAGCCAGAAGTGGTGCTGTGGCTCAAGTGGTAGAGCGCTAGCCTTGAGGTGAAGAGCTGAGGGACAACACCCAGGCCCAGAGTTCAGGCCCCATAACCGGAACCCCCCCCCCCAAAAAAAAGAATTTGAAGTATGGCTTCATGGCAGATTGTCTGTCTTGTACACATGAGTCCCTGAGTTCAAACCCTAGTGTTGATAAATAAATAAATGAATAAAATTAATAATAATAATAAAGTTTCATGAAAGTGTTTTTCATAGATTTGTTAAGCATTTGCAATGGCTGGGTGCCTTTGGCTCACACCTGTAATCCTAGCTACTCAAGTGCTGAGATCTGAGGATCAAGGTTCCAAGCCAGAAGGGGCAGGAAAGTCCATAGGACTCTTATCTCCAATTAACCACAGGAAGTGGTGCTGTGGTTCAAATGGTAGAGGACTAGGCTTGAGCTGAAGAGCTTAGGGACAGCACCCAGACCCAGAGTTCAGAGTTCAAGCCCAATAACTGCCTTAAAAAAAAATCAATGTGTTTCAACTTTCAAGATCTACTTGGAAATGTCATGAACTATTTATTGAAAAACATAAAAAGATTTTTGAAAGCTAATTGAATTATATTTTTTGTTTATGTGAATGATTAAAAATATTTCTTTCAAGCCAGAAAGAGAAATGTATAAAATACAATTGTACATTGATCACGTTAGACAAAGACAGAATATGTAATTGATGTCATTGGGCAAAAAGTGACTGTCAGTGGCAGGAGGCTGTTCACAAGGAGAAGGATGACAATTCGGTTTGTTACTCAGTAGCTTAAGTGGATAATGTACATTTTGGAGATACTATCTGATTTTTACAGATTAGTATGCCACACCAGAGAAGTAAGATTAGAGTGATAGGAGGTCAACAGTAATTTTATTTTCCTCTTTTTGTTGCCTGATATCTTTGATTCTAAGATTCCTTTATCAGGCAAACACAATCCCAGCAATTTAAACTTTAGAATTTCACTTGAGTAAGAAAATGCTTAGTGATTGTAGGATTCATTTGAATAGCTTAAATCCTTTGGACGTTCCACACTTTTTGAACATCCGGAAAAAAGTTATGTATATAGAGCTACGAAAGCCTGACTATACAATCATAAAATCACTGGCAGCATTTACATATATGGTGAGGAAAGTGTGTACTTTGTTACATTGATTGTCTCTTGTAAAACCTATATTCCCATGGACATGGGAAATACTGTACCATAGTGTAAACTCACAAACAATGTGAGAAACATCTGCTGCAGGGGTTATGTAATTTTCCAGTCAATTTGTTCTGTCAAGAAGATAAAGCATTTACTTTCTTTGAAGAAACCAGTAGTACTGGGAGGGGTGGAGTTGGAGGTTAATCATATACACATTTGTGACAAGTCTATATTTAAAACAATTATTCTATCACACAAAAGGATGTTGTATTTTTTACTTTTATTACATTTTAAATTTTATACTATGAGTATTTCTGATACAAATTCTATAAAATTTTAAAACATATATGATTTCATGACACTGCTGAATCTCTTTGTTATGAAGAAGATATTCAGATTAATATAGGATATTAAGGTAGATAATATCTATTTTGTATATCATATTTCCAAAATAATTTCCTATTCTTGAGTCAACTTAGAGCCAGTTGTGTCAGTATGAAGGTGTTTTCTTTTTCTTTATAGGAAGTTTTACAGGTAGTAAAATTAAGAGAAGGGATACTTATGTCATTTTACTCACTTTCTTAAATCTTCAACATCAAAATTATAGCATTCTATAAATGTAATATAATATACCAAGAAGTGTAAATGTGTTTACAGCTATAAATCTTCACTATTATTTTAAACAAGTATGACACTTGTATAGTACACAGAAGTGCTGATAAAGAATGATCTATAGAAGTGTTGATAAAGAATGAGCACTATTGGAATAAATTATTCTTCATATCAACATAAAGACTGGTTCTTCCCCCATGGTACAACCCCTGTTGTCACTGTATTTGATTCTGGTGTCCTGTATCTTGTTATACATTTTTCTAATTTGGGGAGGGGAAGGGAAATAACAAAATTCTTAAATAAGGTTGCAGATTGACCCATTGTAATAATGAGATGTACAAGACAGTATGTTCAAAACAAACTTTACAACTTTGGGGGGGGGAGGGAGAGGAGAGGGAGGAGTTGGGGAGGTGGGAATGAAAGGGATTGTAGGGGATATATAAAGGAGGGTGTAACAGTGCTTGATAGGAAATGGACTCATTACCTTGTTCAGGTAACTGTAACCCTTCTGTATGTTATCTTTACAATAAAAATATATATTAAAATAAAGACCGGTATAAAATTAAAAATAACTATATTATCTATTTGCTTAAAATTTAATTATAGCTATCCTTCCTATGACATTGTATTAAGAAATATGTAAAGAAACATGGCACATTCTACTATATTTTAGCCATCACAGACACAGACCATAAAAAAATGTAGTTTCAATTTTTTTGTAATTGATTTTAAGTTCTAAAAAATTATGGGATATAGTTTCCAATGTCATGAATTTCCTGTGGATACCTATGAAGTATTTCATATTTGGCTGTTCTAGCAAATACTTTGACTATTAAGAAGATTCAGTTATGCACAAATTAATTATGGAAAAAGTAGCATTTCTGATTTTCAAACCTGTCCACAAACCTTTGGAATAGATTTTTCCTGCTTTTAGAAGTGTTATTTATTCAGAAAAAAATTTTCTATTGCAAAAAAATGATTTTTAGTACTGTGAATTCTTCACATTTAAATATTTAGTATTTTTCAAATATTTACATAAAATCTTTATTAAAGAAAATGTGTTTAATAACTGGAATTGAACATTTCATTGAGAAATGCTCTCATTTTCCCTAGGTGAATTTGGCTCTACAGTATCTGATATTCTATATACTAAGATTTGTGTCTTCTTAAGGCATTTGAGAGTTCAGTTTGTGACATATAGATATCAATGGAATGGAACATTTTTCTCAGAGTGCATTCACCAGATGAGAAGTAAGAAAATGTGACCCTCTAAGTTGACTTATGGGAGCAATAGGGACACCCCCTGGTGCTCCTGCCACTCATCTGGAAAATATCACCAAGCAATAACTGTCTCTACTGTTACCCATTCACATTATCATATGTCAGATGTGAAGAATGTTAGATATATTCAATAAAATAGGGAAATGAAATTAAAAGGGTTGCAACAACTCTATTTACTTCTACTTATATTGTGTCAGGTGCAAACTAGCTCCTGGTTTTTCAGCTCTTGTCCCTCTGTCTTTGTCAAATCCAATGAATAAATGCAGTGGTTCCTCAACTTTTGCCAGAGATCCTTTTCATGCTCTATTCTACAGCTGATTATTACATATAGTGTAAACCAAGTTCTACTTTTATTTAAATGCATGTCACATTAAATGTTATTTAATTATTTCATTGAAATTTTACTACCACTTTTTGATGAGGTGAAGTAGCTTTTGTTTCTCATTAATGAATAATGATTATTAAAAAGACATGTTCTGAGTGTAAAAGCTGTAGAATTCTCATACACCATACTTTGCCCTTGCATGGTTATGTCCCATAGTACAGCTGAATGGCCTTTTGTGGTTTGAAGGCATTATGAAAACACATTTTCCCAAACCCATCAATCTAATACTCTCAGTCTATGGTTTTTTTCAGCTTATTTCCATGTACAAGAACTAATGATAATGACAATAGTGGAGGGAAGAATATACTCAAATAATTTTAGCTGTGTGTGTCCTATTTCACTGACACACAGTCACACAGACACAGACGCAAACACACACACACACACACACACACACACACACACACACACACACACACAAATATGGGAACCAGCCACCAGTATCCCCTCATAAATCACAATTCAGAATAATTGTTATGACTCTTTATGACACTGTATGTTTTCTACTTTAGAACAGAAAATACTTTAAACCAAACATCCTAATTAAATCTCCAGATCAAACTCAGATTATCATTTAGTTCTTAGCTAAATACTATATAGGGAGGAGGGAGGGAGGGAAGAAGGAGGAGAAGGAGGAAGAAGGGGAAAGGAGGGGGGAAGAGGGAGGGGGAGAAGGGGGAAAGACGGGAGGAGGAGGAGGAGGAGGAGGAGGAGGAGGAGGAGGAGGAGGAGGAGGAGGAGGAGGAGGAGGAGGAGGAGGAGGAGGAGGAGGAGGAGGAGGAGGAGGAGGAGGAGGAGGAGGAGGAAAGAAAGAAAGAAAACAACAAAACAAAAAAAAAAGCACTGTCCAAGACGGGGAGGGGAAGAGAGGGAAAAGGAGAGGGAGGAGGAGGAGGAGGAGGAGGAGGAGGAGGAGGAGGAGGAGGAGGAGGAGGAGGAGGAGGAGGAGGAGGAGGAGGAGGAGGAGGAGGAGGAGGAGGAGGAGGAGGAGGAGGAGGAGGAGGAGGAGGAGGAGGAGGAGGAGGAGGAGGAGGAGGAGGAGGAGGAGGGAAGAAAGAAAGAAAACAACAAAACAAAACAAAACAAAAAGCACTGTCCTAAAACCTCCCTGGTCCATGGTCCATGTATTTTGAAGATCACACAATATTATTAATATGGTTTAGAGTGTTATCCCCACACTATATATTTAGCCGATTCAGTGAGCTAGATCAGAACACTGGAAAAAAGAAGAAAAAGAGAATGGCAAATAAAAGAACCATTTTTATATAGCTAAAATAAGAGTAATGTCATTCTCCATGTTAAATCATTTTAATGATAATTATGAAGAAAATGCAGTTCATTTCGTAAAGTATAAGGAAAAGAAATCAGCAACCATCATGACCATCTTTACAAATGCTCATAAATCTTATTTTTCTTGCTTTATAATAGTTTATAAAGTACCTTCATTTACAAAAGCATTCCATATCATGTTCTGTAATCCAATATTCTTTATAGATAAAGAAACTGAGAGTCAGGCACCAGTGGCTCAGGAAGCTGAGATCTGAGGATCACAGTTCAAAACCAGCCTGGACAGGAAACTCCATGAGACTCTTATTTCCAATAAACCTCTAGAAAACCAGGAGTGGTGCTGTGGCTCAAG
Source organism: Dipodomys merriami (assembly GCF_024711535.1). Classification (NCBI taxonomy): domain Eukaryota; kingdom Metazoa; phylum Chordata; class Mammalia; order Rodentia; family Heteromyidae; genus Dipodomys; species Dipodomys merriami. Next base: position 43,981,017 of record NW_027206401.1, read on the forward strand.
TGGTAGAATGCTCACCTTGAGCTGTAGAGCTCACGGAAAGCACACAAGCCCAGAGTTCAAGCCCCACAACCAACAAAAAAATAAACTGAGGCATGCAATACTAATAAATACAAAATATTATTTAAACTAACTAATGGAACCAGAAAAAAAAACATATAAAAAAACATATCAAATTCGAAAACTTTCACAAATTAGTGGTGTAGAACCTACTTGCTAGAAATTAATGTTAATGCTTACAAAGTATTTACAAAATATTTTTTGTGTTTATTTTAAAAACTAGACCATAGATTTATACTTATGAACCACTTTATTTTTCATCACATTGTTGTTACACAAATTTGTTATACACATTTTGAAATATTTATTGACTAATGTCATCAGAAGCATTTTCCTAAAAATATTTATTTTAAGGATCACATAGCTTCTTAAAGATTTATTGCAAAAGTTTGTTCACAGTATATAGTAGTGTATGACTGCCCCTGATACAAGTGCTAGATAGATAGATAGATAAATAGATAGATAGATAGATAGATAGATAGACAGATAGACAGACAGATATATGAGAATGTATATATGAGAATATATTATGTATAATATGAGATGAATATATGAGAATACATTAGTAGATATATGATATATACTATATATGAGAATACATAGTAGATATATATGATAATATATATATGAATGTATGTATGTCTATAGTTATAGTACATTCATATATGTGTGGGTATATATATATATATATATATATATATATATATATGTACCTCAATTTAAAGTAAAATTTCACTACTACAGTGTTAACAATTTTGACTATTGAGGTTATAATATTGACTAATGAAGTCACAAGATAAGTTCAAGAAAATTGGAATAATTCATCTAAGATTTTAAACTGTGCAAGAAGGGAGTTGCAAAACAAAATGAAAATATGTTAAGGAATGGACAAGACTCACTAAAAACTATATGTTAATATTGACTAATGGAAATTATGCCAGAAATATGTGAAAAGAAGAAATATCAAAAGAGATAAAGTTATGGACAAAATATACATTTATGAAATATATGTGTAGGAGAACAATAAGAAGAGCTGGTAAAACTAACTTTTCCCTTTTATTTCTATGGACTGTATGTTGTTTTTCTTAAGAAGGTGAATATCAAATGAACCCCAAGGTAAGGACTCAAATATTTTTTCTTTCTTGCTATTGTTTCTAACATATTTATAAGATATTTATTTGTTGGTTTGTATGTCCTACCCCCCATGGTATAACCCCTGTTTTCACTGTATTTGATGTTGGTATAATTTGTGGAGGGGAAGGGGGAAAAAACAAATTGTTTAAATAGGGATACAGGTGGATCCACTGCAACATAAGATGTACAACATGAGATGTTATGTCGAAAATGAACTTTACAACTTTGTGTAGGGGGGGGGAGGGGGAAAGGGGAGGGATGGGAAGGGATGGGAAGGGGAAACAAAGGAGGAGGCAACAATGCTTGATAAGAAATGCACTCAGTACCTTGCCCATGTAATTGTAACCCCTCTGTATGATATTTTCACAATAAGAAAAATAAAGAGGGATGAAGGATATATGATTGAATAAACATAAATATAAACTATCAGTTGGGAGGAGAATTTTCATCTTTTTTATCTAATGGGAGACAAACGGGAAGAAAAACGCTAGTCTAGTTTTAGCATAAGACTAGAGATTAAAAATACAATAAGTAAACATAAAATCATACTAAAAATAAAATGAGGCATACTGATTATTTTACAAGAAACTATTCCAATTATGATGATAGATAAAATAGATAAACTAAACAAATAAATTGAAACAAAAAACTTGAAATGCTCACAATCAAAAAATGAAGGAGGAGGTAATAAGTTTGACATGAAATGTACTAACTATATTATGTATGTAACTGTAACCCCTCTCTACACTACTTTGACAATAAAATTAAATAAATAAATAAATAATTGAAAATAATAAAACACCAAAGATAGTATATTTGGGGGGTATTCTAATTAAATCAATATAATATTTTATGATCAAAAGATTGTTAAAGACTGTAGTATAATACTCAGTGCTATCACATGACAAAGTTAAACACTATGTTTTATATTTTTCAATTAGAAATAAGTTTGTATAATTAAAGACAACAAAGTTCCAGTGTAGGAAAATCTACATGTGATTAGATATAACTTGATCTATAGATGTCAAAAATTCCATATATTTAAGAGTTTGTAAATAAAGATTCAATTTTAACTTTAATTTTAAGATTCAAAAAGTGACATGCTGTAGAAATTTTCCATAAATTGTGGAAGTATGAATATTAAATTTCCAAAGCTATGTACATATGACCATATAAGCTGATACTAAGCGAAATGAACCCCAAGATAGGGACACAAGAGATTTTTATCTTTCTTTCTGTCCTTGTTAATGAACTTACAATACAATATATAATTTTTTTCTTTTCTTTTTTTTTTTTGTTTTTATGTTCTTCCCCCCATGGTATAATCCCTGTTTTCACTGTATTTGATTCTGGTGTCCTTCATCTTATATATACATTTTTTTTCTAAATTTAGGAGAGGAAAGGAAATAATTAAATGCCGAAATAAGTGTACAGGATGACCCATTGTAACAGCAAGATATACACTATGTTGAAAATGAATTTTACTTATTTTCATATATATTTTATTGTAAAAATACTGTACAGAGGGATTACAGTTACATGACTAGGGTGATGAGCACATTTCCTATCGAGCACTGTTACCTCCTCCTTGGTTTTTTCCCTACCATACCTTCCCTCTCCACCTCCCCAACTCCTCCCTCCACCCCCCAAAATTGTAAAGTTCATTTTCAACAGAGTGTCTTGTACATCTCATTGTTACAAAGGGTAACCTGTATCTTTATTTCAGCATTTTGTTATATCCCTTCCCCTCCCCAAATTATAAAAATGTATATACAAGATGCAGAACACCAGAATCAGTTACAGTGAAAACACAGGTTATACTATGGGGAAGAATAAAAGAAACAAAAGAATCACATAGTACATTATAAGTATGTTAAAAAAACAATAGCAAGAAAGAAATAAACCCACTTGTGTCCCTGTGTTGGGGTTCATTTTGCTTAGTATCATCTTATATTGTCATATGGTCATATGTACATAGCTTTTGACCTTTTTTGCTTGTCCTAGACATGTACTAGTTATTGCAAATAAGGGATACCATGGGACCTATGTTTCTTTGGGCATGCCTTACTTCACTTAAAATAATTTTTTCTAAGTCTTTCCATTTCCTAACAAATGGGGCAATGTCATTCTTTCTGATGGAGGCTTAGAATTCCATTGTGTGTGTGTATGTATGTATGTGTATATATACATATATACATATTTATATACATATATATGAATATATACATATATATGCATATATGATCCACATATATGCATATATATATGCATATATATATGCATATATGATCCATTCATCTATGGAGGGGCATCTGGTTTTGTTCCATATCTCAGTTATGGTGAATAATACTGTGATAAACATGGTTGTGCTGGTAGCTTTGTTATGACCTATTTTTGTGATTGTTTGGGTAAATACCCCAAAGAGTGATTTCTGGGTCGTAGGGGAACTCTATGTGGAGTCTTTGAGGAAACTTCATCATGCTTTCCAAAGTGGTTTTTGCAGGGAGTGGGAGCGGGAGGAGTTGGGGAGGTGGGGATACTGTACAGTATTGTAAAGATACTGTACAGTATCTTTACAATAAAATATATATTATTATTATTCACAAAATTCATAGAAATCCATATAAACCATAGCAAACAACACATAGTCATATGGACATATAATGATATGTCACCTTCCACACTTCAGGAACCGTAATACCTTGGATATATGAATAGAGCAGTTTTTTCAGGATAAACTAATGTCTAAAGCTGAGATCCACCTTCCCCATGAGCAAAAGGTAAAGCAACTTCTTGGAGAAGGCATTTACTTAGGAGGGGCCACAGTCAGTTCAGTGAACTTTTGTGAATGGCTAGAAAAGTAAATCAGAGAAAGAGAGAGAGGTGATATTCAGGTGTCTTTTTGAGTTGTGCGTTTTCTTGTGGAACACTGAAAATCCTGTCAACCTCTTGTGAATAGCTCTATGGGATGTGGCCCAGAAGTATTCACCTGGAAATGAAGGAGAAAAGCATTATCCACAATCTCCCCACACACTTACTTAGTATTGTCATCAGAGCTGGGTTCCTGCAATTCCAAAAGCATGTTCTGGGACATGAAATGAGACATAAAGCATTGAGGTAATGTACTGTGATTACAGAACCCATCTACACCCACTTGGAAAAATATAGTTAGATTTTAAAATACTGATGTGTGCCAGAAGATAAGAATCATATTATGGAGAATTCTTATTTAATAATAGAGTAGATTAAAGGAAATATCTAATATATTTAACATAAAGCACCCTAATATGTTAGATTTTGGAATACTTAAGTTCATTTTCTTTGTTTCTGTTATATTTCATTTAAAATGTTTAAAATGAAAAAGAAAGTTGATGATGTCTAATAGTATATAATCCAGCCTGGCACGAGTGACTCAGGCTTGAAATCCTAGCTACTCAGAAGGCTGAGATCTCAGGATTTGAGTTCAAAGCCAGCCTGGACAGGAAAGTCCATGAGACACTTATCTCCAATTAGCCACCGGAAAACAGAAAGTGGTGCTGTGGCTTAAGTGGAAAAGTGCCTGCTTTGAGCTGAGAAGCTCAGGGCCAGTACCTAGACCCAGAGTTCAAGCCCTAAAAATCTGTCATAAATAAATGAATAAATAAAAATAAATAAATAAATAAAAATATAAAGAACAAAAGTCAGATTCCTCTTTAAAGCATATCTACCACACTCATCCAAAAACAGTCATATGCACAAATCCATAAATATATGTAGTTTGTACAGGTATCTGTTGCTTTTGCTCAAACAGTCAACTGGGTCTTTCCTATGTCATTTTATATTGGTTTCCATCTCTTATTCATACCTAAGGAATTTATCTTATACTAATGATCCTAAAGACGTGCTTCTCCTGATCTCTTTTTTCTAAGTTTGCTTATAACATACATCTTAAAAGGCTAATTTTTTTGAGTCGTTGAAAGACAACTATACTGATAAAGCAGGCAGATTCTACATCTGTAATTCTCATGTCTGAGATTTCCAGTGCAGCTGGTTGCCAGGTTTTGAAAAGGAGATAATTGTGGTTGTGGGGAATACAGCAGTAGACATATTAGACTGTGGAATACTTAGTGGAAAGACTTTCACTTGTGGGAAAAAACTTAGACTTTTATAGCTGAATCAAACAGATCTTCATCAGCACATCTGAAATCATTCCTTTCCAAACACTTCATGTCTGGTTTAGGAAAGTGTGTCAACCCATTCATTTTGCTGCCCCCGTATAGATACTGTCATGCTTTCCAGACATGTTTCAGTTTGTATACAATGCAAGCTGGATATTCCTGCCCCATGGTACTCCAGAATAGGAAAGGTCAGAAGTTTCACACCATTAGCTCTAATGGAGGATTCTTCCTATTCTTTCCTATTGAAAGCCAAACCATATACTCAACCTCTAATGGTTCAGAGATGCCAGTAGTAGAGTGAGAACAGAGGTTGAAATGAATTATATAGGCTCTCCTGAGTATAAAAACAAAGTTTTCAGATCATTTACAAGACTTCAGCTAGACCCAAACAAACCAAATAATAAGCATTATCTTATAGAGGGAAATTTAATGTAAAAATAAGTAAAGAAAGGTAAACATTAATGTATGTTTAAGAAAATGCTTCAATTTAGACAATATTACAAATTATCTGATAAAATGATTTTAAAATTAAAATTATGATTATTGAATAATTTTGATGAAGAGGAATATATGTGAACTTGAATGGCATCACCAAAATTTATTTAGTAAAAAAGAGAGAGAACTTGTCTTAAAATTAAGAAAAACAAATAAAATAAAAGGATAAAACATGACAGAAAGAAAACATAAATGGAAATAGGATCAAGAATCCTAAATATGAAATGAAATCAGTGCAAATTAAATAATATACATATAGATGAAAATCAATATAATAATGACAATGGCTTGATTTGTCATATTAAAATGGTTCAGTAAGTACTAGACCACAAGGTTTAAAAAAATCTAAGGTATTTTCTTCGCATGCTGTTATGATAAGATACAATCAACTAACTGGGCTTTCTAAACAATAGATTTTGTTCCTCACAATTTTTAGCACTGGGACACTCATAGTCAATATATTGGCAAGGTAGTTTACCTTACAGACCTCTTCTTTTGATGTATAATTTCCCATTTGTATGATTCCTGGAGGTCATCTGCTCAAGACATTTGTTAGTTCCTTAAGTTACTATGTGTTGAAAAGTTGAACTCTAATGGTGGTGCCAGGGTGGGTTAGCCATTAACAAATAATACAGAAAATAAAACAAAAAAAACATGAATTTGTTATTTTAACAACACATGACAATTTGAAAGTGACTTTGAAAGTGTTTTACTGGTAGAGACCTACACGTTAAGAAGAAGAGTGGTAAATAACTCCTTTGTACATCACCTGGACAATAAAATTAAATATAAATACAAAGAATTATAATTAAATAAAACAGAATGTTAGTTAGGCACCATTGACTCATGCCTATAATCCTAGCTACACGGGAGGCTGAGATCTGAGAATCATGGTTCAAAATCAGCTGGGGTAGGAAAGCCCAGTAGAATTTTATCTCTAATTATCCAAGAAAGAGTCAGTAGTGGAGCTGTGGCTCAAGCGATAGAGTGCTAGCTTTGAACAAAAATATTCTCAGGAACAGGGTTCAGACCTGAATTCAAGCCATAAAACTGGTAGAATATATTAATATAAATAAATAAATAAATAAATAAATAAATAAATAAATAAATAAATAAATAAAACTAGAATGTTGTGAGCCAAGCATTACGAATGATCTGGTGAGCATTCAAAACATGACGAGAACATGAAGGAGCTAAAACTTCTTTGAGATTTCTTAAATGATCCTAGTCGTGAGCTTAGTGCTGACAGAAATGTGGAGAGTGAGTCATTGCTCATGAAGTCCCAGATGGAAGTGAAGTTCCTATTGGATATTGGAGAGAAAGGCCATCCTTTGTAGAACACAGCAAAACATCTTAACCTAATATTTTGTGAAATGCCAAGCTTACAAAATGTAAGAATTATGGACTAATTAATTCAGTGGACACATTTATTTCTAAAACAATCATTCTGTTAACAGTGAGGCCCAAGATTAAAATCGACAATTTACAGCTTGGATATAAACATTTGTTTGGGACTTGCCAAAGAGCTTCAAATAGAAAATTAGAAAGTAAATTATTTGCATCAGGACAACTGGAAATCTCCCCCCGCCAAAAACTACTCAGGTACCCCTTTTGTCTGTACAACCCTCCTTTAAAAATGTGAATAAATATGATTACCTACTGTAGTTATTGAAGTATGTATTTTCCTCATTCATTTCCTCTTTTGCCATAGATTCCTATTTTAGGGTCCAGCTATAGCTATTTATTTTGTCTAATTTTTTTGTCTATATTTTTATTCATACTCTCTATAAAAAAGACAGATTTATTTTTACCTTTTCTGTATTTATGTGTTTCCATTGATTAAATCAAGTCTTTTGTATATCATTGCATAAAAGTAAATACTTTTAAATCCATATATGTATGTGATATCTATTATTTGTACTACTGATACTGTTAATTATCAAACTAACATGTTGAGAAAGTAATTTTCCTCATATCTAGCTTTAATGTTTCAAAATTAAACCTAGGCATTGGACATATATTTATTCTTTTTGAGGTAAAATAAGGAAAAATAAAACACAGCATGTTATAATGAATGACAGTTTTGCTCACAGCACCTAACAAGGCTATATTCTGAAAAATAGGAATATTCTCTATTTGAAAATCATCTAAGAAAGATTTGAGATATTGAAATGTACAATATAGCCTGTGATTATGACATAGTATTTCTACTCTAAAGGAATGCCAAAATGCACGAGTATGAAATCTCTTGGAGTAGAGTATGATAAAATAAGAATATGACATTTGTGATGCTAATCTTCAGAAATCAATATAAGAGAAATACTTTCACACCAGTTACTAAGTGGATTATTGATTTCAGAATGATTCTAATTGTGAACAGACCAGTTAGAAACATCATCTTCTGACATGGATCACATTTCTCTGGCTTGTGCTTTATAGTGGGAAATTAGGATCAAAACTGGTGACCAATATTTGCTTATAAATACAGAGTATATAAATTTCTATCCTATTAACCATATTGCTGGTCATTTCTCAAGCAAATTTAGACCTCCACTTGCTTTCTCAAAATGTGTTAGAATCAAATACACTCTGTGTGGGACAAACAGACACATAAGCATTTTGGAGATAACATTTTGGAGGGAAATTTAGAAATGTGAAGGTGAATTATGCCAGCAGGAGTATACAAAAAGCAGGCCACCATTGGTTCATACCTGTTATCTTAGCTCCTGAGATCTGAGGATCTTAGCTCATAGCCAGCCCCAGTAAAAAGTCAGTGAGGCTCGTATCTCCAATTAACAACCAGAAAATCAGAAGTGGAGCTGTGGCTCAATGTGGTAGACCACTAACTTTAAGTAAAAAATGTTCAGGTACAGTGTCCAGGCCCTGAGTTCAAGCCCTACAACCAACAAAAAGAAAAAGAAGGAAAAAAAGAAAAGAAAAACCAAAATGTATACAAAAGGAAAGTAAGAAGTCTAATCAAATAGATGCTAGAGGGGATGTTGCCAAAAGAGAATGCTACTACATTGATAGTAGTGTTGGAGTGTAGGAGTGTAGGAGTGTAAACTTGTTCAACCACTTTGGAAAGCAGCATGGAGCTTCCTCAAAAGACTCCACATAGAGCTCCCCTATGACTCAGCAATCCCACTTTTGGGCATTTACCCAAATGATCACAAACAAGGCCACAGTAAAACTACCAGCACAACTATGTTTATCACAGCATTATTTACCATAGCTAAGATATGGAACCAACCCAGATGCCTCTCAGTAGATAAATGGAGCAAGAAAATGTGGCATATATACACAATGGAATTCCATGCTGCTATCAGAAAAAAAATGATACTGCCCCATTTGTTAGGAAATGGAAAGACTTGGGAAAAAATCATCTTAAGTGACTTAAGCCAGACCCAAAGAAACACAGGTCCCACAGTTTCTCTTATTTGTAATAATTAGTATAAATCTAAGATAATCTTAGCAGATGAACCAAACAGCTCAATAGCTATAAGGTACATATGACCATATAAGATGTTACTGAATGAAATGAACTCCAAGATATGGACACAAGAGGTTTTTCTTTATTGTTGTTGTTCTCAATGTACTATGTGATGTCTTTTTTCTTTTGTGGTTTTTACTCCCTATGGTGTATGACCTGTTGTCACTGTGTTTGATTTTGGAACCCTGGATATATTTTGTATATACGTTTATCTGAATTAGGGAAGGGAAGGGGAACAACAAAATGTTGAGACAAAGACAAAGGGGGAACCAATGCAATAGCAGTACTCACAAGACGATATGTTGGAAATGATCTATACAACTTGAGGGGAGCGAAAGAGAGGAGAAAAATGAGGGAGGGCATAACAAGTTGGACATGAAATGCAATCACTACCTTACTAATGTAACTATAACCCATCTTGTATATCAACTTGACAATAAAATTTAAAAAATTCTTTATAATCACTGTAGAAATTATAATAAAAAAGGAAAACCAGAGCTCTGGTGACACTCATAATAACTCTGTAACTTCATACTTATATATTCATCACTCAGCAATCAAGAGAAAACAAAACCACATACTCGATAGAGTTGTTTTCAGGTTTGAAGGGTACAGCTCAAGTAAATCAGAAAATAGTGTGAAGGATGTACTAACAGATAAACTAATTAAGATTCAATCATCCTCTCGGTATAATCACCTTCTTCTTGATGACCAGAATGTGGCCTCATTTGAATTTAGAGCCTTTGAAGATATAATTAAGATGTAGTCATAATGGGAACTATAGCTAATGATTAGTGGCCTTATCAAGAGAAACAGGTTAGAGTCACAGAAAGACATGGATGTGATATTTTGATATGTTCATGCAAGGGAATATTGAGGTACTCCAACTAAAACCAAATGCCAAAGGCTGCTGGCAACCAAGAAAAGTCAGGTGAGACATAGGGGAGCTTTTCCATCTTTTTTAAATTTTTTATTGTGAAAATAGTGTACAGAGGGGTTACAATTACACGGGCAAGATAATGAGTACATTTCTTATCAAGCATTGTAGCCTCCTCCTTTGTTTCCCCTTTGAGCAGACGAATTTCTCTGCCAACACTGCTTTCATACATTCACTGCCTGAAATGTTAGAGAAATAATTTCTGCTGTTTTAGATTACCTTGTTTGGAGTTTTATGTCATGACAGCCTTAAAAAAATAGAACTGGGAACTAAAGGCTCATGCCTGTAATCCTAGCTGCTCAGTGAGTTGAGAACATGGAATCATTATTCAAAGGTAGTCTTGGTAGGAAAGTCTATGAGACTCTTCTCTCCAGTTAACCACTATAAAACCAGAAGTGGAGCTATGACTCGAGTGGTAGAGTGTTAGTTTTGAACATAGAGGCTCAGGGAGAGTGCCCAGGCCCTGAGTTCAAGCCCTGGGACTAGAAAAATGTAAATTGTACAAACCTTTATTCTTCCATTAAAAACAAAGGAAGCAACCCCAATGTAAGTTTTGACATATTCTTGTTACGTGATTACAACGTGTTAAAGCTGAGTGTTTATTTTGAAGTAGTTTTAAGTAGTTCAACTTGAGAACATAGACAATTTTACTGCTGGATATTCCTTTATATACTGATACATAGTCCTCATTCATTATTTATTGAAATATTATTATATATTCACCCTGCATCTGGAAAGGAAACATTAAATACACCTGAGGAAAATCATCCACAGTTAATGGTATGAATTAAAACTATTAAAGGATACCATATGTTATTGTAGTTATTAGAATTCTAGAAAGAATAAAAACAGGTAAGGACATTTTATCTGAGGATAGAAAACATGGAATTTAAACTTCAGATCTCATTCTTCAAATAATATTGGCATGAGTAAATAAAGAAGCCAACATATTTATATCTTGGATAACAGAGTCTCAGGTTAAAATGAAAATAAGAGTGAAAGTCTTAAGACTCAAGTACATCTGAATATTGTGTGTTGCATGGATTATGATTAGTAGGAGTTGTGTGATTATGAAGCTGTTAAGGTAATTGTTTAACTTGAATATTCACATGCATGCACAAAGACATCCTTTCTCAAGTTTGTGATATAAATTTATGTTTGGATAAATATATGCAAATAAAGATTGGTAAAATATATGACATCCACAAATGCTGTGGTCTGACCTTTTCAAACCATAAACAGTTAGGGAAAAAAGAGTATTCAGTAAAGAGACTAAAATTTCATTAACAGACCTAAGCACATATCAATCTGGAATACAAGTGCACTTGCCTTCAATAAAATCTTGTATTTTCAGAGACATTGCAACTGTTTAAATGTGTATTAACTTTTATAAAAATTTCTAGTTAACATTGTGTGTGCATATTCTATACATGATTTTTTCACTCATTTCACAGATGGAAAGACCATTTCTTCTAATAGTTTTTGAACAATACTTGCTTCATAAAGTGACTGTATCCTATTCTTAAAGCAATTAAAGGACAAAACATTAAAAAACATTTCTTTAAGTTCGCTTTATATGTGTAATGGGAATAAAAGCCAGAGATACAAACATAGTATTGTATTATGTGTTCTGGGGAAATATTCCCCTGCATGTTTGCATTTGCAGTTCTCTTCCTGGATTTTGCCGGTCATAATTAGCCTGAATCTCTGGCCTTGGTTATCTCATTTTTCCTTCACGTTTAGTAAGTATCAAGACACTGGTGTGTATATTAACTTCCTATAATAAGCTATATACCTTAAGTAAAAATAAGATGTTTAAGGTTCTTTGACATTCAATTTATTTTTCAAGCATTGAACTTGTGAAGAGAGGTCAGAAACATGGCTTATGATTATGGAATATAGGAAAGCCAATGAGTTGCTGTAAGATTAGAATTATAACCTTGGCATTCTTCACTTAATTACCTACTACACAGACATGTTTCCAATTAACATTATACTGTTAATAACTACTGTACAGAAGTACTAACAACTGTTTCAGGGGTTCTGGAATGAGCAGTTTTATGTATTTTATCAGTGACCTAGAAGAATAAATGTGTGGGTTGGCTAACCCTTTAGAGTTGAAGATTATAATTCAAATTGACCTTGACAAGTTGGAAGACTATTCAGAAATAATGAAAATCCGGAGGTCAGGTATAGAACAGGAACTACTGTAAGGGAAAACATGATATGTGTAAAACAAGAGATGGCTAATTAGCCACGAATATGGGGGAAATGAACCTAGAGATCACAGGGTACATGACTTGAACATATTTCAGCTCAGCAACGCTATTTTAAAGTTTGAACACAAAATGCTGAAATATACCATAAAGTGCCCAATTATTCTGATTACAATTTTCAGTTTACGTTCATTGGTTGAATGCTCAATCGTTGTATTAAATTTGGACACCTGGAATCTGGAGGATTTATAGAAAGCTCAAAAGATACAAGGAAGATTAAATGTTTAGAATATTGAAAGTTTATTTATTTCCACATTTGTATTAGTATTAGCTAGCCATTCAGAAAACCGTAACTCCACATGTCCAAAGAGCCACACAAGGTGTCTTGATTAGGTTCAACCTCTCTTGTCACTCTTCCACATCCTCCTTCCTACTTCACAAAATCAATCTCAACAGACTTCATGGTTTCATTTCCACACATGTACATAACGTATTTTGACAATATTTACTAAAATCATTTACCTTATTTTATGGTAAAGAAAGACTATTAAGTGTTTGAACAACAATACTTGTGTATACAAATGGTAAATGTAGCTACTTCCAACTTTCATTGAAGTCAAATTTGTAATTGAATTTTAGCAAGGATGACATAAATCAGTGGAGAAAACAGTCACAGTTTCAAGAAGAACATAACATGGGATCAACCAGAAAGTCTTGTATTTAATATTTCATGTTCTGAGAACTAAGGTGTGCATTCTAGACTCTAGACAGATTTAAGCAGTAACTTTTACCAGCCTCCACTAATTCAGCCTTTGAGATATGTAGTTTAGAATGTATGTAGCTTATAATCTGTGCAGAATACTGCTGAGGACTTAGTCATTATTAATTTTGTTCTCAGTAATTTTCTATAACCAGTGGATATAAGTACAAAATAAAATTTTAATTTACACATACAATTAAAAATAAGTTGGAATTTATCTTCCAAATTAAATCTTCATTTTAAGTAAAAATTATATAGTTCATACTTCAGATATTCACTACTGCTAGGCTCAATTTTATATGGAAACAGACTGTATGGACTAGGTAACATAAAAACAAGGCATAACAATATGCCCTCCAGAGTAAGTACTTTCAGTAGGATTAGGAAGGCACTTTCAAGATTACAAAGCGGTAAGCAAATTAAGCATTTGACATATATCATTCTTTTTCTGATTAAATTTGAAATGTTCCATCTTAATCATACCAACAACAGTCAAGAGATGTAAAGGGAAGAGTGATATAGAGAAAACAGTGAGTAGATTAAGAGAAATTTACCTATAAAACAATGAGATTGAATGTCATAGTGCCACAGAACCATAGACAAACAGGCCACAGCAAGGCGGTAAACTTGAAGCAGAGAGAAAACACACTGGAAAGAAATTTAGGGAACTCATGCTCTCATTTATGTTTTATGTTGCGCAGCATAAGACATACTTATATATGTCCCATGAGCATGCCCAGTCTTATGAACCTATGGTCTTAAATTATACAGGGACATTTTTCTTTTAACATTTTATTTCAATATTGACATTGTAAGTTTTCCCATGGAGTTTGTGTTTCTGAGTTCTCCAATGAGTTCTAAGGAAAAAAAACTGAGTAGAAAGAAAAGTGAATAAAATGTTCTTCATATGTTCATTTACTTAAAAATATGTGTTAGTAAAATTTATACCAGTGTTGATAGAAATTGTTTCCTTAATAAATGACATCTATTTCAGTGTTCAGGACTTAAAGCACCTTAGCTTCTATTTTACTTGAAATATAGTATATTGCTGTGCTTAAACTCATTCATATAACTATTTAAAAACTATAAAAATAACTGGGTACCAGTGGCTCATGCCTGTAATCCTAGCTACTCTGGAGGCTGACATCTGAGTATAGCAGTTCAAAGCCATCCCAGGTGAAAAAGTCCCTGTGAGACTCTTATCACCAATGAACCACTAAACAACTGGAAATGGAGCTGTGGCTGAAAGTGTAGAGTGATAGCCTTGAACAAAAGAGCTTATGGACAGCACCCAGGCCCTGAGTTCAAGCACCATAACGAACAACATTATATATGTATACATTTTTAAATAAAAGAAATAGAATAAACTTAAATAAAAATCCCCTTAAAGTTAATTCAGTTAAAACTAATTAATGGGAGTTTTACTAAAATTATATTAAACTTCTCTTCACCCCCTTGAGAAATTCTAGGGTTTGAAATCAGCATTTCATGCTTGATAGGCTCTGAAATTTAGCTTTACCTTCAGGCCTAAGTCCTGATCTCAGCTTCATCTGCAGTTAAGATTTAAGGCACCATGATGCTTGGCTGCTGAATCATTATATAAGATGTTTAGGATCTAATAAGCCATATTCAGTGTTATCAGCATCATTATCATTCAATAATCAAATCGGTGCCTAGATCCATAAGGCAAAAATTATTGTCGGGAGCTGGGCACCAGTGGTTCACACTTGTAATCCTAGTTACTCAGGAGGCTGAGATCTGAGGATCATGGTTCAAAGCAAGCCTGGGCAGGAAAGTCTGTGAGACTCTTAGCTCCAATAAACCACTCAGAAAACCGGAAGTGGTAGAGTGCTCACTGGCCTTGAGCTGAAGAGCTGAGGGACAGTGCCCAGGCCCAGAGTTCAAGCCCATGACAAAAAAAGGGGGGGGGCATGAAATTAGGCCAAATAATCACAGAAAGTATCCTGAAGGAATTGGCTTCCACAACATTAATAATGAAGTTGTACCCACTCTATCATTTAGTCCTGCCATATCCCTGCTCCCCTTTCTGCCAACAAAGATATTGTCCTTTACATTGCTGCTCTGACTCTTGATCTTTACTCACTATGACTCATACCAAGTGGATTTCTTAAAATACTTCAGTGTCCTGAATCTTCACATTTATTTCATTGTATGCCTACATCAGTTTTTAATTACCTGTTTATAGTTCTGTCTCCCAGACTAGACCTTTATATAAAGTCAAGATCTGTTTGATTCATTTTTATGTTCATACAGAAAATAATAGTCTTAAACTCAGACAAGAATAAATGTGAGAATATTTGAAATGATGAGAGTTGCAGGAAATTCAGCTTTCAAATGATTCACTCGAGACAACAAAGGAATTTAATGGCTTTTGAGGCTGAAACAGCTTCAATTCTTTCTTATCCAGAAGTAAAATAGTATGATGTATACTGACTCATTTATCTTCCCTGTTGGCTTCAATCTCAAACAAACTTAAGTAGTTATGAAAAAAGAACATTCTCTCATTTTCTTTCTCTCTCCATCTCTGTCTCTCATTTGTCTCTGTCTCATACCTGCTCTGTAATTTTTTTACAAATAGCCTACTGCTTTTAGAGCATCTATATGGATTATGTTTCTGACCCTGCCAGGATGGAAAAATATTCTAATTCCTTCTATGTGCCCTTAGCACTGAAGACTTTAGTTGCTACATCCAAATGCAAAAACCTAGGAAACTGTTTTGTTATTGCTGCTGCTGCTGTTCTTGCTGCTTTATATTTTGTTTCTACTGTTGTTTGAGGTGGAGGGAATTCTGTCAATAAAATTTCTTTAAACAAATTTAGGTTTGAGACTGTGATTGTTAAACCCTTACATTCTTTTCTTCTTTCTCTTTTCTTGATCCATTCAGCTTATTGCATTAGGAAACAAGTAAATTATAGTTGTTAAATCAACTATATCCAGGGGAAGAAACTAAAACCAATCAAACAGGCAAAAAAAAAAAAAACCAGTATTAAATTTTCAGCATAATGGAACATTGTTTCAATGGTAATTGTTATTTTTCTAATTGTTAAATTTTTAAAACACTATTTTTAAATTTAAAAGTTCCCTTAATATTTCTTGGTGTTCTTTACTTAAACTATTGAAACAATCATTATTAAACTGCTATTGATTGCTAGGTGCCAGTGGGTAACTGTTGTAATCCTAGCTACTCAGGAGACTGAGATCTGAGAATCACCATTTAAAGGCAGCCCAGGCAGGAAAACCCATGGGACTCTCATCTTCAATTAACCCCCAGGAAACCAGAAGTGGTGCTGTGGCTCTTGGTAGAGCTCTTGCCTTGAACTGAAGAGCGCAGGGACAGCAGCCAAGCCCAAAGTTCAAACCCCACAATGGGAAAAATGAATAAATAAGTAAATAAAAATAAAAAAATGCTATTGATTACTATATGAGAGATTAGAGAGGGCAAAAGTTTAAGGGTAAAGAAATTCATCCAGTGTAAGGGAAACAATGAATTTGTTTATGATCAAATGAAGTTTGGCATGTCTTATTAGTGGCAAAATGAATTGGTTATAAATTAGTGAAATAGTCAAAATCCTAGCTTATAAAATTTAAATTTTAATGGGATAAAAATTTCCTAGTCTTACTGTTTTTTTTTTGTTGTTGTTGTTTTCATTCATGGGGCTTGAACTCTGGGCCTGGGTGCTGTCTCTGAGCTCTTTAGCTCAAGGCTAGTGCTCTACCACTTGAGCCACAGCACCACTTTCAATATTTCTGGGAGTTAATTGGAGATAAGAGTCTCACAGAGTTTTCTGCTCAGACTAGCTTTGAACCACAATCTTCAGATCTCAGCCTAATGAGTATCTGGGATTACAGGCATGAGCTACAGGAGCCCTGCTTAGTCTTACATTTAGTCTTACTTCAATGAAGATAGTTTTGGTGCAAATAATATTTGGGATTTGTTCATATCTTCATATCTTCAAAATCAGAATTCATGAAGCAACACAAATTCCTTTCTACTTCTTATTCTCTTGAATTTTACTTCCCTGAGTTTGCTGTTTAGTGGGTGTTTTGTTGATTATAATCATTATATTCATGGTGAAAATGTAATTATTTTTATTTTATATTTTATCTATTTAACACAAGTTCTGTTTATTTCCTAATATGAAAGCTAAGATATTAACTCACTTTTACTATTCCCTGTTTTATCTAATTACTTATTCTGACACTTAAAATATATTCTAGGTAATTATCTCATGTCTTAGTCAATGCAACTTACTTTACCGAAACAACTATGCATTGTTCATTGTTTAATATAAAAGATGGTTTGGTAATTCAAGATACCTTAATGCTCAAGTAAAGCATTTTTGGTAGAATCTTTCAGCATCCTCTAAATTGTTGCTTCTGCCAAATATCATTTTATTACTGAAAATAATGTTCTACCACTTTTTTATATCCTTCCAATGGTCTCCAACTGTGAACTTTCCACACATCTTTCCAGATCTGGCTAGCTCAGATATTACTTGCTTTGAAAAGTCTAGTATTTTCTACATGAAGAAAACATTAATTTTATTAGTCATAGATTCATTTCCATTACATTTATAACAACATTATATATTGTTTATATGAAAACTTATTAGTCTTATCCTGGAGTAAGGGAAATAATAAATGTTTGTTGTTACATTATTTTTGATATTTCTGGTTATTTGAGTTGTCCTGGTTTTGTTGTCTGTAAGAATAACAACATATAAGAACATTGCAATTCATTTGTTTTTAATGAACTAGAGACCAAGTTGCCTATATATCTCTCTGTGAACTGGTATGATTTACCTTTCTATTGATTCATTGGCTAATAAATATTTCTTTATAGTTAATGAACACATACATGAATATTAAGGACTTCTTTACATTGAGTTACTTTAAAAATTCCATTGATTATATTATTATACAGCTAACTTGAAAAAAATCTATGTTACAAGAAGAACATACTAGTGAACTAGCAAGTGAGTCAATAGTATTTGAAATATAATGATCAGTTTTTAATCTCCTTTTACGTGTGGCAGAATTTTAAAAGTTAAGAAACCTAATTAAACATTGAAGGTTTGAGCTTTATGATAAAAATATTCATATTCTCTTCAGTGCCATATGAGAGAGATATAAGTTTACAGAATATTTTTGTTCACGTCTCCTCTGTATAAGTTGCAGAGACAGGCAAATTCAGGGCACTGGTCCTTGGAAATATAAAAGTGAAAAGATAAAATTCTGTTCCAAAGTCATATTATTGAATTACAGTTATAGTCAAATATTTCATCAAATCTAGGATGAGAAAAACTAGGGGAAAAAATACTGAAGAGTTGGGCGGACTATCAGGGAAAACTGGTACTCTCTGATAAGTCCCCAAACGGACTTCCCAACATATAGTGAATGCTTTTATATTTAGCTTACTTGGCCTTATGATTTGCAAGGCAAGACACAGAGAACTCAATTATCTTATGTAGCTCAACACTAAGTTTCTAGATCTTCATAGCATCAAACATTCTTATGCACTGAATGAATTCTCATTATTCTGATATTAATCCTGATCATTTTGTATAGAAAACTATAAAATATTGCTATATTATAAACAGTAATGTCAAAATTCTAACATCTTTGCCTTTTAACTTAAGGGTATATGTCATTGAAATATAATACAGATGGTAGAAGGCAGACTTTGAGAAAAATAAGAACCATTCCATGATAGATTATGTTAAGTAGTTAAGCCAGGATTTGTTAATTTTACTCATAAGTTTTATTTAAAATATGGCTACATCCAATTACTGAATAGTCGTATAGCTGCATTTAAATAATTTCATGAAATATAAGTTTCTATAAACATATACCTTTTTATGCATGATTTGTGTCAATCAACATCCACAGATTACATAGACCACCAAATGCACTAAAAGAAGATACTGTTAAATCACACAAAAATGCACCACTATGGACTCAACTTGAATTGATAAATGGATCTTGTTTTGTTTGGCATTTTACAATATTTCCTACCCCTCAAAGGATACTTAATCATCCAGACTGGAAATGTGAAAGTCTTTTGGAATAGTCCCTCCACTTTGCCTCTATGTTAAATGAATTTCCTCAATTCTATGGCCAGTATTACTTAAAAATCTCTGAAATTCGTGAGACTCTTATCTCCAGTAAACCACTAGGAAAACAGAAGTGGTGCTGTGGCTGAAGAGGCAGAGCACTTGCCTTGAGCTGAAGAGCTGAGGGATAGTGCCCAAGCTCACAGTTCAAGCCCCAAGACGGACCAGAAAAAAAAAAAATCTCAATCAAAGCACAGCTAACAGAACATAAGAAGAAAACAGAGCACTGGGTGAAGGCAGAGGAATTAGATCAAACAGTTAAAAGGTATCACTCACATACACACACACACACACACACACACACACACACACACACACACACTTAAAAGATACAAATGGCATCTACAAGATCTATTCGAGTCCATCAAAACCTCAAACCTACAAATTATGGGTATTTTGTTATAGATGATTCTCCTCTGATTTGGGCACGCAGAGACAAGGTGGAATGGAGGCTATGTTTTGTCAAGTTTTCCGTCCCCTGGACTCATTAGCAACCACAGCAGAGTTGCAACATAATAGAAGTCTAGACACCTTGCGGTAGGGACTTTGGCCTCATCTCCTACAGAGCATTAATCTAAAGACACTAATAGCAAAATAGCATGTACTCTTTAAAATATAAACTAAGCTGAAATAAAAATAGAGTAAAAACCTAAAAAAAAATCTCTGAAATTGACATATATCCATTTCTGTTGCTGAAGCTGACTGCAACCCCACATTTTGTTGTACCAAAAGTACAGTAATTCTATGGCTTTTCTGCTTCTGATAATATTCTGAGCCATCTTATCCAGAAATCAAAATATTTTACTTATGCATGATTAGAAAGAAAATAAAGATTTCAAAAATATCTGAATGATGAATATTTATATTTTTTAGTAATAATTTTTAAGTGAATGAATTATTTTTACTGGAAAAATAATAACATATTATATATATGATCACAAGCCTATTTGTATATACATTAAATTTTTGCCAATACAAAAGACACCAGTCTCTGAGCTATTTATTTAATATTTTTCACCAGTTTACACAACTTAAATATGATTTATTATCTGATTCAACATAGTTGAAAATTAGAGTTCCTATATGGAATTACACCTAAACTGATAATTACTAAATAGGTAAGGTACTCCTATTTTTCCAATTATTTTTGTGTTTTGTTAGTGGGAATGGAAAAGGATAATTTTGTTTTGTGTTTCCATATATTTTAGCCCAGATTTCCTATTCATAATGTGAGCTAATTTCTCCATCTTTCTTGGATAGCCTCTTTTGAAATGCATATTGTTCCAAGTCTAAACAGTATAAACATAGACCTTAATTTATTTATGATTACTGAGTATGATTATAAACTATATCATGCTAGTTATAAGCTGAATGAGAACAAGATATTTCTGCCTATATATTAATAGTCTTATTCATGATGTCTTTAAGGAGCTTGATTTTTAAAGAATACCTAAAATAATGCTTTAAGACAGTACTTAGGATAAGTTAAATGGATTGATAAAATGTGTTCATATCTAATATTCTTATTCTAAAAAACAAATCAAACTTTATTCTATTTTCTCATTTCATTATGTTATAGATTTGTTGATTGTAATATATTGAAATAATTCAGAAATAGAACATATATTAGATTTTTATCATATTTAACTTTAAATTTTACAGAAGAGAACCAGAAATGGAATATGTATGGAAAGCATGTTGATAAGTAAAAGCTAAACAGGATTCATGCTGTAAACTTGCTGTTTATTCGCTCCTTATACAGCCTTACATTTTTCCCTTCTGTGCAGAATGAGTGTGTCCAAGTCCAGATATTAATGGTGAATATCCCAATTTGCTTAGTACATTTTAGCAGATATTAATGAGACATTATAAATTAAATAGTAATAGTTGAAAGGCATATAGCATATGACAACCATATATTCCATGATTTCATCTGAATTGAATGTCTTTGGACATTGCTTTTAAAAAAAGAAAAAAAGGATAACTTTTAGCACACAAAAACAGTAGTTCATGCCTGTAATTTTAGCTATACAAGAGGCTGAGATCTGAGGATCATGGTTCAAAATAGCCCAGGAAAGAAACTTATCTCAAATTACACACACACACACACACAAACACCAAAAGTAGAGCTCTAGCTCAAATGGTAGAGTGATAGCTTTGAGTAAAATAACACATTCTATAATTACTGTCCTCATTAAAAAAATAAAGTTAAAGATGATCAGAAACAGATGCTTAAATAATTCTTCTGTGCCTTCCCATGGTAACATACTTTATGTGTTCTTATATATTCATGAATTTTTGTCTGTATCTTTGTTGTGTTTTGTCATAATTAATGTATATCTTTTAATAGAAGATGTTTGTTTTAATATTAGGAGCCAAACAGCTTCTGTCCACACTAAAATCCACTGACCACAGCAATGCATTTTTAGTTGTACAAAGAACCCTTGACTCAGTTAAGATGGTATTGTTGTCCATACAAACAAGACTTAAAACAGACATGTAGCTGAATCTTCTGTTTTCACTTGCAGGCCACCAAGGTAGAGAAGAAAGTTGAGTGAACTATGTGTGTTTGTCAGTAAGTTACTGATTAGAGTTTCCACTCATATTTGTGGAAATACCACTTTAAAATGTGAAAGAAAGAAATGAACTTCTCACTAAGGTAATCAGTTTTCCCTTTCCTACAATTTTCATAGGATTTGACTGGGTAAAGTTATGGAATTTTTTTCCATATTTTGTGGCCTGGCTCAGCTAAATGTTTTTCTAACATTGTGTGTATGTCAAAGGTCCTCTGTGGGAATTCTGTGGGAAATATGCAGACTGACCTGCACATAAGGAACAAGGAAAACATCACAGCATGGGATGGGAGAGAAGTTAAAATAAAATATCTGTAGCTCTGTGTATGGTTGTTTAAAAATCTTCCAGAGACTGTGTTGTGCTGACAGAGGGAGCAGGTTTTTATGGTTAGGATTCTGTGTAGAATTAGACACTGTCTGAGCATGATTCTCTGTACACATTCAAAATCCATTAAATACTGTGTAGAAGTAACAGTACATTTGAGACTCTGTCACTTAAATCAATTTTCTTTTGATGCAATACACCAATGTGGGGTGGGAGAGATGGACTATCTGTTCCAGTCTCTGTTGGCTGATGTCTTAATAATAAATGGGAACAAAATTGTGCTGTAAGAGGTCAATGTCAAATCTCACTTTTGGGCTGCCAGAATTATCATCAAGTGTTGCCTTGAACAACAAAAAGAATATTGATATGAAGTTACTATGAATTCAATTCTCTGAAGTTCTATCCCT
The DNA here is from genome assembly GCF_024711535.1 of Dipodomys merriami. NCBI lineage: Eukaryota > Metazoa > Chordata > Mammalia > Rodentia > Heteromyidae > Dipodomys > Dipodomys merriami. Next base: position 44,003,702 of record NW_027206401.1, read on the forward strand.
TTAAAAGAAAGAATTAAAATCCTAGTACCATTGTTAAAGAACAAATTTGGGTTTAACACAATGTAATAATAATACATTCTGAAACTTACAAACAAGGACTGGTAATTTCAAGGAGAATATATTTTAGGTTTTAATATTTATTTTAAATAAAATCGATCTTTGGCACATGAAAAAATGCATGTCATATACATATAAATATACATAGATTTTATCTTTAAGCACTTGTACAAATGAATATTTTTGAAAGCTGTCATGAGAGATCCATGCATATGAGATGTTTGTTGTCTCACGTGATTTTTTTAATAATTTTATTTTCAAGATATCAATTTCACTGTCTCATGAATGCATTTCATTCCATAAATGAAGCCAAATTGGGAGTATTGGCATAAGCTCAGTACTGTCTTCCCAGGGCTGAAGAGAAATTAGAACACAGAAGAAATTGACTAATAGGATTGTTGCTTTCTTTGTCCTTTCTCACAGCACATGTTCAAGTAGTTATTAAAAAACAAGCTACCAAGTCAGTCTCAGGTTTAAAATTCTTACTGACATATCAATAAGTGACTTTTACTAAGAATCGGTGAGGTTTCTCTGCCAACACAATACAGACTTGCAAAATCATATTCTAAACTCAATCAGTTTACTGGACAGAAGATGAGCAGAGGAATGGAACTATTTATTTCCAGATTTTTTTGTATTTATTGAGTTTCTTAAGATATTTATCCTTAAAGTTTGGTTTGTAACTTTCAAAGCTAGTTATGAGTGTGATTGTTTTTATTCAAAAGTCTTAATCTAAGGAATATTAAGACTAGACTCTTTAACTTAAAAATGTTTTAAATTTATTGATTTGAAAATATTGTAGTTAACACTATTATGCTTAGTTAAATATTTCTCAAATTATTTTTTCATTCAAACAATAAAATTGACTAGTAAGTTTTATATAAACAAGAAACTTCACTAGTCAATTGAATATCTTACTGATTTTCTGAATCTTAATGAGTGTATCTGAACCTGAAGAAATATACTAATGAAACCAAGCAATTCAACAACTCCAAAATTCTAACCTTAGAAAGAAAGCTCACATTCTTTCCTCTTCTGTGGTATTTTGTTAGCAAATCCTATTTCTGTTCTTTTAAATCCATCATAGTTTCTTACATTTTCATACTTATTCAAATTGAGAAATTACCCATGATATATTCTATATTTTTTCAAAATTCATAATTAATTGTTATTTTCTTAAATCTATAAAGATATAGATTGACTTACTTTAAGAAGTAAGTCAAAATTGTTGAATAAATAACTGTGGAATATAGAGTTGCAACACAAATAGCAGAAATGTGACTGTCTCTATAAATGAAGAATTTCAATATTTTAATGATATTTGAGAAAGAGTAAGTACTGGGAAATTCCATTTTGCTCTCCCACACAAAGACTCAACATTTTAATCTGTCTTAAGGGTCTGCTTCCCTGAACAAATAATGTAGACCTCCAAGAAGAAAGAAAAAAAGTTTAATTTGTAAAAGTGTTGACTTTAATTGTAAGTAGAAAATAGAAATAAACAGAAACCTATTTCAAATAAATATAGACCACAATTCAACTTTAAGATTGTAAAAACATAAAAATAACATGCATATGCTTACTGACTCTTGTAAAGTATATCTTATAAAATTATGAATAATAAGAAAATAAACGTAAAAGCTAAATGAAAGTATATTACATTATTTTAAAACATAATATTACATGTGATATTGATTTCTAAAGCTAAATATCAAAACTGTAAAACTAGTCTTTTGTTGTGGGGCTTGAACTCTGACCCTGAGCACTGTACCTCAGCTCTTCAGCTCAAGGCTAGTACTCTACCACTTGAGTTACAGCACCACTTCCAGTTTTCTGGTGATTTACTGGAGATAAGAGTTTCACAGACTTTCCTGCTGGTCTGGCTTTGAACAGCTATCCTCAGATCTCAGCCTCCTGAGTAGCTAGGGGTACAGGCACCGGCACCCGGCAATCCATTCTATTAATTCAAATTGCTAATAAAAAAGATAAATTGTCATTAAATTTAAACATGTTAGTAAATTGTAATGGTGAATAAAATATGGCATCCATTAGATGCTGACGTAAATTGAAGAAGAATTTTTGCAAAAAACTAAAGCTTCAATGATTATAATGATTTAAATTCTAAATCAACTTTCTATAAATATTAAGTGTAAATAATTTCTAAGTACTGTGCAAGAAATCTGAGCGAAATTAGGGGGAAACTAAGTAAATTAAACTCACCAAATCTTTGAAGAGCAATTTTATCTTAAAGTTAATAAATAAGAGAATACAAATAACAAACTTATGAAAATATATAGGGCCTACCTCTCATGAAAATATATATCAACATAATGAAAATTAAACTAACAATTGGGATATCTTAAAATATATTAGTGTAAAATTCATAAAGTATAGGATTTAGAATCTCTAGCAACTGCAATAATAATCGAAAGATTAAAGATTGTTTGCATGTTTTACACAGCGGAAAGGAATTTTTCAGATATTCTGTACAGACAAACTTTTATAAATTCACTACTAAAGTTAGTATCCATTGTTCCTGTTCATCTAAATTTGAAGCAACTAAATAAAATTTAAGATTCAAATCTTCTAATATGATAATCACATTTCAAATGTTCAATAGCCATACTGTGCCAAAGGCTGAAGAATTCAAAGGGCAGACAGAGAGCATTGCATCATAACATGAGTGCGCATGAACATCAGTAGTATGGCTTAAACTCTGGGCCTCACGCTCCAGTGGCTTTACTTGTTTGCTCAGCCATTCTTTCACTTCTGGTTTTTTGATGGTAAATTGGGGTTGATAATATCACCAATTTGTCTGTCCCAGCCTGGGTTTGAACTAGGGTGATAGCATCTCAAATTTACGAGTATGGAGGCTTATAGGCATAAGCCACCAGTACTTGGCTTACAGCAGAATGTTCTAATGAACAATCTTGTACAAAATAACTAGTGGTAAAAGCGTATGGAAAATATAAACATTCCCACAATTATAGACTTCTATGTAGTAAAACAGTATGTGGCAGGAATGAAATTCTATCATTTGTTTACAAAATTATGACTGAGTGAAGGGAGTTCTGAGAAACAATATAAATCTATGACTACAAGGGAGAAGTACACATCCTATACTGAAAGTAGAACATAAAGATGCACTTACCAACCAACCAGAAACAATATTGAAAAATGTAACTATTATGCAGACACATTTGTGTTTACTTGAATTTGTTCTTTGTTATAAAGTTAATCTAAAGAGATACTTTTCTGTAGTGGGTCTCATTATGTTCATCTGTGACTGTATCACTTGAACCACACAAAACTCTAATCCAGACTTTTGCTAGGTACTTGGAGGTAAAATCTCAGAGTTTTCTAACTGGGCTGACTTTGAAATGTAATTCTCCAGATCTCAGTCTTTTCAATAGTTATGATTATAGGCATGTAGCACCAGGACTGGACTACAAAATTGTTTTGATGATCCCAATATTTTATTTTATTTTATTTTTTGGTTGGTCGTGGGGCTTGAACCTTGGGATTGGGTGCTGTCCCTGCACTTTTCAGCTCAAGGCTAGCACTCTTCCGCTTGAGCCACAATGCCACTTCTGGTTTCATAGTGGTTTATTGGAGATAAGAGTCTCACAGACTTTCCTGCCTGGGCTGGCTTTGAACCGCAATCCGCAGATCTCAGCCTTCTGAGTAGCTAGAATACAGGCGTGAGCCACCGGCCCCAATATTTTAAAACAGGGAGATAACAATATACAAAGAAAGAGGTATGAAATAATTAATTTTCAAAAATTAATAATTGCAGTGTCAGTCACATCTGTGTCAATCCACATTCCATACAATGTGAGAATGCCAATATAAAATTAGAGCTAACATAGAAGATTAAATAAATAATAAAAGTTAAAATTTTTGAGATCTTAAGGTTCTACATAATGTAGGGGAAAACAAAGGAGGAGGTAATAATGCTCCATAGGAAATGCACTCATTATCTTACTCATGTAACTGTAACTCCTGTGTATAGTATTTCTATAATAAAAAGCATAAAATGATGCAAAAAAGTTGCTCTCAACTTTAGTACAAAAGCATAAGTATTCAACACTTACAATGCAATCTAAAATGATCAATTGCAAAATGATTTTAGTAGACATCATACTACACACTCAATAATTAGTGTTCTACTGTCAATTAGAAAGAATACATTTTGCACAAGGTCAATGGAATCATGTACAGAATCCTATGCTCCCATTGGTATTCACGGAGGTTTAATTCATATAACCAACTGAAAAGGAATTCTCAGTGTAAAGATAAGAACTAGTCATAAATGCAAAATATTTTTTAATATTGACAGTAGTATAAAAGAATACAGGTGTATATGGGATATAGATATGTGTGTAAGGGTGTGTATAAATGCACATTGTCTTAAATACTGTAACCTTTTTTTTTTTTGTCAGTAGTGGGGCTTGAACTCTGGGCCTGGATGTTCTCCTCAGCTCTTCAGCCCAAGGTGAATGCTCTACAACTTGATCCACAGTTCCACTTCTATTTTTCTGGAGGTTTATTGGAGATAAGAGTCTCATGGACTTTCCTTCCCTGGCTAGCTTTGAACCATGATTCTCAGCTCTCAGTCTCCTGGGTAGCTAGGATTACAGTCATGAGCCACGGGTGCCTGGCTTACTGTAACAATTTAAATGATATATAAAAGTTACATAAAATCTTACATAAATATTAAGAATATGGAATTCATTAAAAATCATCCCTAATATGTAGAAATAAAATCCTAAGTGCAGTAAAAACTTGAAGCATTAAGATAAACAATTGTTGCAGGGAGCTCAGGCCAGTAATCGTTGCTACTGAGGAGGTTGAGATCTGAGGACTGACATTCAAAGCTCGGCAGGGAATTCTGTGAGAATCGTCTCTACAAGAAACTACAAAACTAAAAAAAACACCCGAAAACACAGAAGTGGACTATGACTCAAGTGATGGAGCCCTAACTTGAGGAAAAAACAAAACAAAACAAAACAAAAGCTCAAGACCAGCACTCAGGTCCTGAGTTCAAACCACAGAACATCATTAAGAGGAATCTAGTAATATCTACACAAAATATTTGAACAGACATTTTACAATCTAGATTTCTATGTGGTCAATAATATATGGAAATATTTGCAATATTAATATTCTTCAGTATCCTGAAAATGACAAATGAACCCCAAATATGATATCCTTGTTGACACTAAAATAAAAGAGAATATATGCCAAGAGTTAAAGAGGTAGAATAATATAAAACCTCATATACTTCTCTTATTATTTAAATAAATTGTTTTATTATTATCTTTAAGTAGTTGCACAAAAATATGCCATTAAACAAAGCAATTTATAATACATATTGATCAATGTCACCTATCCCTCACCTGACCACCTCTTCTTCCATAACTCTTCTTGATTTTGTAGGATAGAATTTGAATTCATGTATGCATTCTCCCGTCTTCTCCTTTTCACTCACCTACCTTTTTCTCTTTGACCCCACTCCTATTCTTCCAAATACCTGCTTTCTGGTGTTTATTTTCTAGGGAATTAGTTTAATTCTATTTGAATCTACCATATTTCAGTTAATACTTTTGGATTAATTGTTACTCATTGAAGTGAATAGGATAGTATTCTTTGGAAAATATTTTGACCTTTACTGTGTAATCTATGAAGGGCCCATGTATCATTATAGCCAAAAGAAAAAAAATAGTATGATTTGTCACTATTGTGCATAAACACAAGTGCATATAACAGTGATTTCCCTTTGCTATCCATTCCATCAAAGAACTTAAAATTGAATAGGAAAAATGGACACTTGGTATATAAAATATTCATGTGATGGCTAATTAGTGATAAACTGTACATGAAAATAAAATAAATGCCATGTAAAATGTAATGGAAGAAGCTAAACTTAAAATGCTTCTACAGACTGTATGGATAGTTCAGAAACAGCACTTGTTCTACTTGTGTAGGGCCTTGGGATTGATGACTAACATGACAAATACACACAAAACAAAACAACACCCTTTTAAACCCTATGGGTCTTCTCAAATGACGTTTTAAACTTTTATGTTTACTTCTAATCAAATTACTGCAGGAAGGAGTAGAAGAAACATTCAAACTTTTTGCCAGAGGCAGGAACTTTCTGAGTAAAATTCCATGGGTTCAGCAAATGAGAGAATCAATGAATGGGATTGCACCAAACTGAAATGATTCTGCACAGCCAAGGACATACTTAACAAGCTAGAAAGACAACCTACGGAAGGGCAGAAGGTCTTTGTCAGCTATATATCAGACAGTGGTCTAATATCTAGAATGTACAAAGAGGTCAAGAAACTAAACCTTCAAAGAATCACCAACCCAATTAATAAATGGCAAAGGAGCTGAATAGGGACTTCTCAGAAGAAGTAAAAATACCCAATAGACACATGAAAATTCCTTTCATGAAAATTCACAAGCTTATATGTTTGATTTTTATATATTTCTGTATCACTTTAGAGTTTATGATGAATGGTTTCTGAAGAACAACAAAAGATCTATTTGATGTCCATCTAGGCCATTTACAAGGGGTTATAGTCTAGGGATATGGCAGTGGCTATCAAAAAGTTCAAATATTTAATCATATTGCAGCTGTTGTTTATTTACAAGACTAAATGAATTAGTGGGTGCTATACCCTAGGGTGAGTATCAAACATCAAAGCTAGGGAAGCCAAATTAAGTTTTTAGACACACACATAGAAAAGCTAATGATGGACAGATCAGAAAGTAAGAGAACATGCAAGGAGTTTACACACATTTTCACTAGGAATTGTTTCACTTTGCTCTTGGAGATTTGCCAGCCTAGTGTATATTCAGAGTAAAAAATTATCCAATGTAACCATATTTTGATCCTCTTGATAAGCCAAGGAAGCCTTTATCTGACTAGATTACAGGAAGCTTTAAAGACTTTTTCCCCCTAGCTCACATCTATTCTAAGTATTAGATGGTAAGAGAAAGTTCATTCAAAGAAAAACATACAGAAAATTTTTTTAAAAGGCTCAGTAAATTTTTGGTTTGATAGAATGGTCATCTTCTGACTGACAAATAGCACAAGGCATATAAATTGAAGAGGTAGGAACATGCCTGATAATTCTATTGCCAGAAGAAAATAATACATATCTAATATTGTGTGCCTGTTTTTTTTTAATTACCTATTATGACAGGAGAAAAGCAAAAAAAAAAAAAAAAAAAAAAAGAGCAAGATCATTCTTTCTGAAGGAAGCATAGAATTCCATTGCATAATGATATTGTATCATTTCTAAGAAAATGGAAAGACTTGGAAAAAATTACATTAAGAAATTTTGCTGGGGGGAAACAGGGAGCGGGGGAGGGGTGAGAGTTTGGTGGGGAGATGGGAAGGGATGGGAAGGAGACACAAAGGAGGAGGCAACAATGTTTGATAAGAAATGTACTCATTACCTTGCCCATGTAATTGTAACCCATCATATGTTATTTTCACAATTAGAAAAAAAAAGAAAAAGAATCCAGACCCAAAGAAACATAGTTTGCATGTTTTCCCTAATTGTTTTAACTAGAAAGTGCCTATAAATCCATAAGTAAACACACTGGATGGTAAAAGACAAAAAAATTACAATTGGACATGATACATTTTACAGGACTCTAAACATTCACACAGTGATACCAAAGTAGCTTTTCTTAGGATAGGAACACAAAGGCTCAATAGCTATGGACATATGATCATATAAAATGATGTTTATTTTTTATTTTATTTTCCTTAGGAAAAATAAACATCATACATATATGATCATATAAAATGATGTTTATTTTTTATTTTTATTTTATTTTCCTCAGGAAAAATAAACATCAAAGGAGGAGGCAACAACACTCAATAGGAAATGTACTCATTACCTTCCTCATGTAACTGTAACCCCTATGTATAGCATTTTTACAATAAAAATTTACAAAAATAATAAAATGCTGTTTATTGAAATGAACTACAAGAAATGGGAACAGGAAGTTTTATGTTGTTTTCCCTCTTGTTTTTTTTTCCTCCTTTGTCACCATTTTTGATTTCTGTAACTTTTGTCTTGTCTGTAAGTTTATCTGTTTGGGGGAGAATAAGGGGAAGCACAGAAATAGTGGGGAAAAGGGTGAACTCATGCAGTAGTGATGCACACTATACACATGTTGAAAATGAACTACATAGCTTGTGAGGGAGGTGAGTCAGGAGGGAAATCTAGGAGATAATGAGGGAAGAGCAGACATTGTTCATAAGTATAACCCCTTTGTACACCATTTTTACAGTAACAAAAATATTTTGAAAGAACAATAACAGAAAGAGCAAGAACCAAAATAGACATGGTCCTATGGTGAGAAAATTAATATGCTTTATCCTTGTTTATACTAGTCGTCTCTACTGAGGTCCTATGCAATTCTTGTGTCACAAAGATACAATAATAATAAGAATTATAATTTCAAAATAGAGAAACTAAGGCACAAATGGGCTAAACTGCATGAGGTCAGGCATGTAATGTGGAAAGCAATGATTTATTTTTTTTAATCCAAAGCTTACTCACTCTCATTTTCCTACTGATATGCTCAATCTGACTCTTCATGAGTTAGATCCCTCGCACACATCAGCTTCCATACTGGAATGAGTACCTGAATTGCAGATTTGAATTACATTTATTAGTAAAATAAATAAAAATGAAAGTGAAAACTGATAAAAAGAAAGGTATTTATGTTGATAAGAGAATCAAGAAGATAGTCTATATTTTGCTAAGGAAAGAGTTCATTAACTTTTTTTTTTTTTACTTTGGGAATGGAAGATGGAATTGGAGATGTTAAAGTAATCATACAGAATCTTTATGAAGGACACTGTTTTAATTTATATAGCATAGGTAAACCCCAAGGTTACTTCAGTCAATATGGGGTTTATGAGCCATGGAATGACCCATTTACAAGTAAGTCAAATGAAATATTTTATATGGCAGATGCAAAACTTATACATCATTACACCAGTGAGTAGTATGTAGACAACAGCAGTGAATTCCTGCTGGATAGAAAGAAACAGGTCATTATGGTATGTGGCACCATACTAACTTTGCCATCCTAGAAAATACTCTGATGGAAACACCAACAAATAGAATCATTGAAATGATCAATCATTTGCCTGGTCCCTAGGATGACACTTCTTTGCCAACACATTCACCTACTAATTGTCACTAATTGAGAATTTGGATTTTCATCTTTTCAATCTTTTTACTTCACTTCTTATCAGTGAAATGTATAAATTTGTACTGCAAAAATAGAGACTAAGCATTTAGAATTGCATTCTAAATTACTATGATGAATAAAAGTGTTTAATAATTATAATAACTTTGTAATTTCTTGACAATCTTACAGATAATTATTATTTTAGACTATAAATACTACCTTGAAAAAGGCAAACTGTCGCCTACATTGAATCATATAATTGTCAGTCTTCTGTTCAAAATTCTAAACGATAGCAACAGAAACTTACCATTCTAAGGAATTCTGGTAGGAAATTATGGAATAATTAGCTAACAGACCAATAGGCAGAAATTTAAGATTACTGAGGTATCCATATAATTCATATTTTATTTTTTATTATTTTTATTTAGAAAATTAAATTTATATGTGCATGCATATACTATATGTACTAAGGCACAGTTCATATATTGAAATATATTCACTATCTATAGACTCATACGCTCTATCTATGAATATAATATACTCCACTCATACTCAAAATGAATATATTTATTCACCAAACATAAGTACATTCATAATTGTATATAACTTTTCCATATACATATCTATAAAGATATAGTAAAGATAAATATTGTTTTTCTAGTTGTTGCAAATGAAACAGTAAATGTAAACATCCTATTTTAGACAGCTAAATCTTATTATTTGAAAGGAAAATCAATGTGCCTGTTCCCAGAGGAATAATTAGCTATTTGATTTATTTTGTATCCACCTCAAAAACTTAGCAGCACTTCCTTATTGCTTTGTTCCATACAACTTTCAGAATCAGTTTAACAAATTCCAATATGTTATTTTTTATATTTTATTAGAACATATTAATTGTACAGTGGTCTTTATTGTTATATTTTCATAATAGATAATAATATACTGATCAAATACAACATTATATTCATTTTTCTGATTTCTCCTCTCCTTTTTAAAGACTTTCATTGTTTTATGATCAGACATGCACATGAACAACTTTGAACATATCTCCCTACTTCAACCTTTCCTTTCCAACTTTTTTGTCTTCAAGTACCGTTAGTACTGTTACTAGCCTTATGCATTTAAAGAATACAAAAACAAAAATAAAAATCCTACAATGAAGAGTCAAAGTTGCAGTTAAGGAAATATATTCTGAATTATTTTAAATTTGAATTTACTTTAGATTTTGAGATAATCATATTTTTAAATGGTAATATTGTTAAGAAGTCTGGTATATAGCTCATTTCTAATACCATATTTATGGAAGACTGAGTTCAGAAAGATGAAATTTCAAGAGTCTATCTAAAACCAAAATATGTATTTTGTCATATCTTTCAAAGGAGGGTTTTGAAAGTTTGGAGAAAACAAAAATTTAATTTAACTTTATTTTGTTGTAAAGGTGATGTACAGAGGGGTTATAGTTAAGGTAATAGTTAAAGTAATGAGTATATATACACACACACATATATATATATGTATGCGTGTATATGTATATATAGTATATATATGTATATTTTTGTTGAACATTGTTATCCCATCCTTCATTTTTCTCGCTTTCCATCCCTCCTGTACCTATCATCAGCAAGTCATAAAGTTAATTTCTGCTTGTTTTACCACTTTGTTATTCCCCTTCCCTTCCTTAAATCAGATAAATGTATATACAAGACACAGGGTACCAGATTAAAAAACAGTGACTCCAGGGAATAAACAAAACACGTTGGTTTTTAAGATACCATATACACTCAGCCTTATTAATAGATCTGTTCTGTAGTAATAATAATAATAACAATAATAATAATAATAATAGCCCAGCTACCCAGGAGGCTGAGATCTAAGGATAGAAGTTTGAAGCCAGTTCCAGCAGGAAAATCCTTAAGACTCTTAGCTCCAGTTAATCACCAGAAGATCCCATAGTGGAGCTGTAGCTCAAGTGGTAGGCCCTCTAAAAACACTCAGGGACATGGCCAAAACCCTGAATTCAAGGACTAGGATTAATTTAATTTAATTAACTAATTAATTCTTATGATGTGAAACACTGTATCCAAAAGTAGATTTTGTGGAGATCCTAAAATGACAGGTTTAAAAGGATGGTAAAGGCATACATTTTCAAATTGTGTTCTAATAGCCATTGTGTCATTCTTAATCACTCACCTGGATCAAGCCACAAAAATTTAACAACTATAAAGTAAACTCAGCAAAGCGCGCTGATGATAAAACTCACAGGAGAAGGTGTTGCTGTAGTTTGGTGTATGTTGGCTTGCCAGGAGAGAATGTTAGCAATGAGATTGTGATCAAGAAAGTTGTGTATTTTTTAACCAACCCAGTGTGCTTACTTTTAGATTTATAAGCAAATTTTAATTATAACAAATGAGGGAAAAATGCAATCTATGTTTCTTTGGATCTGGATTACCTTAATAAATATATTTTTTCAAGATTTTTCCATTTTCTTACCAGTGATACAATATCATTCTTTCTGATGATAAAATATACAGGTCTCTAGACATTTACACAGTGAGACCAAAGGGGAATACTCATAGGAGCAGATCACAAAAGCTCAGTATGTGTGTGCATATGATCATATAAAATAATATTTTATAAAATGAACTCCAAGAAATGGAAACAAGAGCTTTCTGTTGTAATATTTTTTTCTTTTCTGTCTTATTTTTGTTACTTTGTCTTTGGGAGAGTAAGGGGGACACAGAAAATATGGAATGAAAGATGAATAAATATAGCAGTGGTACTCACTAGACACTATGGAAAATGAACAGCTTGTAGATGGGGATGAGAGAAAAACTGGGAGAGAGTAAGGGAAGGGGTGACATAATTCAAAAAGAAATGTAGTTATTACCTAATTCATGTAACAGCAGTGCTTCTGAACATCACCTTTCCAATAATAATAAAATATTTTTAAAAGAAAGATGTGTAGTAGTGAGTGAAATATGACAGCTAAATTTCTTTCTTTAATAAATTTTTACTGTGAAAATACTGTACAGAAGGGTTACAGTTACATGAGCAAGGTAATTAGTACATTTCTTATCAAGCATTGTTGCTTCCTCCTTCCCTTCTCTCTCCACCTACACAACTACACTCCCCTCACCCCTTGCCTAAATTGCAAAACATTTTTCAACATACTATCTTGTACATCTTATTGTTACAATTGCTCAACCTGTCTCCCTACTTAAACATTTTGTTTTTTCCCTTTCCTTCCACAAATTATACCAACGTCAAATACAGTGGAAATAAGGCTTATACCATAGGGGAGGAACACACAAAGCAGCAAAAATCACGTGGTATCTTATAAATACATTAGAACAATAACAAGAAAGAAAAAAAAACCACTTGTATCGTTATCTTGGGGTTCATTTTGCTTAGCTTCAAGTTATCTGGTCATATGCACATAGCTTTTGACCTTTTCTACCTGTCCCAGATATATACTAGTTATTGCAAATAAGGGAATCATGGGACCTATGTTACTTTGGGCCTGGGTTACTTCACTTAATATATATTTTTTCCAAGTCTTTCCATTTTCTAACAAATGGGGCAATGTCATTCTTTCTGATGGAGGCATAGAATTTCATTGTATATATATACCACATTTTCTTGATCCATTCATCTACTGAGTGGCATCTGGGTTGGTTCCACATCTTAGTTATTGTAAATAATGCTGCAATAAATGTAATTGTGTTGTAGCTTTAGTGTAGTCTTGTTTGTGATCATTTGGGTAAATGCCCAAAAGTGGGATTGCTGGGTCATAGGGGAGCTCTATGTGGAGTCTTTTGAGGAACCTCCATACTGCTTTCCAAAGTGTTTAAACAAGTTTACACTCCCACCAACAATGCAGTAGGGTTCCCTTTTGGCCACATCTCCTCCATCATCTGTTGTTATTAGAGTTCTTGATTATAGCCATTCTAACTGGAGTGAGGTGGATTTGCCACACAATGGATAAGGGTCTCATAACTAAAATATACTTGGAACTCAAAAAATTAAATCCCCCAACAACAAATCCTCAAGGAAACAACTGCCTGATAAATAAGGGAGCTAAAGACTTAAAAAGAAACTTCTCTGAAGAGGAAAGAAGAATGGCCAATAGACACATGAAGAAATGCTCAACCTTTCTAGCCATAAAAGACAGCTGAATTTCTAGGAAGTTATAAAAGGAATAAAGTTACATGAGTTATAATGCCATCAAAATACTTTACTCCAAATATGGCTGAGATTATGAATATCACAGTATAGTCTGTATTTGAATTTAATCTTTAAAACACGATGACTCTAAAGAAAATCACAAAAAGAATCTGTGAAATCCAAGATCATAGCAGTTTTACTTGAAAGTCTTTATCTGATTGTTACATGTAAAAGTCTTATTCATTTACTTTACTGCATTCCTATTAATATATAGTAGTATGTTATCCGTAGCTGTATTGGTCCCTGGAGACCACCATAGAGAAAAAATGCAAATGTTCTGTATGCATAGAGCTCGGCATTCTAAAATTTCTTAAATTTACCTATGCTATACATACAAGCCAGTGTGCAACTTGAAACTGCATATTACTACCTTTGGGTTACAATTTTACTCTTCTACTCATTTGGAAACTAGATCCCATTTCAAATTATTTATCTTTTCTTTTATTTTGAAAATACTGTAGAGGTGTTACAATTACATGGACAAGATAATGAGTACATTTCTTATCAAGCATTGTAGCCTCCTCCATTGTTTCCCCTTCGCATCCCTTCCCAGCCTCCCCCACTCCCCCCTAATCCTCCCGTTCCCCAACCCCTCCACCCCACCCCAGTACCAAAGTTGTAAAGTTCGTTTTCAACATAACGACTTGTACATCTCATTGTTGCAATGGGTCCATCTGTAACCCTAGTTAAATGATTTGTTTTTCCCCTTCCCCTCCACAAATTATACCGACATCAAGTACAGTGAAAGCAGGGGTTATACTGTAGGGGAGGGACATACAAAGCACCAAAGAAACGCGTTAGAAACAATCGCATGAAAGAAAAAAAAAAAACACTTGAATACAATTCATTTTCCCAACTGCCATTAAACACATACCACCTTCCAACAAATCTAAAACTCCAACTTTATTACTTAGATAAAGCATATTATTTGACATTTTTGGCTTGAGACAATCACTACAACATTCAACTTGTTTTTTAGGTAACACATGCTTTTTAGAAGACATATTTTCAAAAACGGAATGGTCAAGGGACATTAATCTCTTCACACAATGTTTAAAACAAAACTGATGATAATAAGGAGCTGGCTAAGGGCATCTCTGCACCTGCTGAACTGCCTAATACCAAAGTTGAGTTTTTTTCATTTTGAACTCTTATTGGACTTTAATTTTTTATTATTTTCAACACACTTGATAAAATTATGTTCAATCAACATAGTAAGGTAAGCTTACTCTCATTTCTATGTGGTTGTGCATATTGCTTTAATGACATGGTAATAAGAGACAGAAACAAAGACAAGGGATTACCAGGCATTCCTGGTAAGGTACTGGAAATGTCTGTACACTTGATGATGCAGTTAGAGATGTTTAAGGAAGAAGCTCAACATTTTGAATGGACAACAAATGTGTGGATATAAATTCCCAGAGAATAGAAAGACTAATGGAGAATATTTTGATTCTCATGAAAGAGGAAAAACTCTACTGTGACAGAATATGGATAAATTTAATGTTCAGTGGAACAAGAATGACCCAGGGAGTTTAAAACTGCTAGATTTTTTTAGCTATCTGAACAAACTTCTTTTTATTTATCTTTAGATATTTGTAAAAACTAAAAGTGGGGGAGGCTTTCAAATCATCATGTCAGTTTGTATATACAATAATATCTTGAACAGCTAGTAATTTACCCAAATTGGCACTAATGTACACTACTTCAACTCCTAGAAATACAAAAGGAGTGTTAGCAGAGAATCAGCATTTAAAATATAATGGGATGAGTCAGGAGGAGCACATGTAGAAACCAGAGTGTTCCCTGTGTTTCCTAAAAGATTTTCTGGTCATGGATTTGATGATAAAGTGGTCATTCCAAAGTGAGGTCCAATATTTACATTAAGCAATAAAATCCAAGAGGTGCTAGGGTATGTTATTGTAAGCTATACCCACAAGCATACAGAAACAGGATCAGGGAAGGGAAGGAATCAACAAGTCATCTTAAAACACATACCAATAAAGTTTTCTATCCGCTCTTTCAGGTTCAATTATTCCCCCCCTTTTGTTAATATAAAGGGGTTACAGTTACATAATTCAGGTAATGAGTACAGTTGTTTTTTGAATAATATCACCCCTTCCCTCTCTCTTTTCTAGTTTTTCCCTTCTGTTGCCCAACCCAAGTTGGATAGTTCATTTTTAATATTGTGTCTAGTGAGTATCAGGGCTGCATGTGATCATCTATTGTCCCTTCATTTCTATTTATTTTTAAATAAAAAGGAGCATTCATCTTCATAAGAGTCTTCTAGGTCAAAGTATACTTGGATTGTTTTCATCATAAAATAAGGTTTCCTCTAATTATAAGAGAATTATATAATAATATAGCAGATGCTTCTAATCTTCAAACATTATTTGAAGAGCTGGATGGTACTGATGAATGTTTGAAAGTACACTTTTTATTGATAATATTAAAGTAAGTTTTAAAATGTTACTACCATTAAATAGTGCCTCAACAAATATAATATTGATTACTGCTTTTTGTAATTCTGTTTCCTGTAGTCGCCAAACATGTGAAATTAATTACTGATGGAATTTAATATGGTTATGTTTTTATTTGTTTTTCAACCTATATATTCACCAACACATTAAACAAAACTCTTTTAAAAAGTAACTTTTATTGACATAAGTGTTTTTTAATGGCTCCAAAATTAGGAGGAAAATGCATTCTTCATTTATAAGTGTAATTAACAATTTATTTTGTAGGAAATATTATGATTTTTCAAGTTAGTTATTTGTTAGCTATAACAATTTTGCTATTGATATTTCTACTATTTACATGTTGGAGCTTTGGTGTTGCTAATGGATTTGTGAAATTACTTAGGAAGTTGAAGACATTTATCTTCCAGTGTATTTTTTTTTCCAACGAACTTAGCATATGTGTCTCTAACAACTCCTACCTACATTTAATAAACATTCCTTTCATTTAATAAAAATTCCTTTTTTATTTTCTTCTGTTTTTATTAATCAGTACATATTAAAGATCTTGTAATGCACTTGCTTGTAAAGTGTGAAATAAAGAATGTTTCTTTACAGATTACAGAACAATCTTTTCAGAATGATTTTGTTGGAGTAACTATTCCTTCCCTTCTGATCTATTAGGAAATCTCCATGTGTATTTTTATCAATTTTTATTGATCAAACCAGATAATAAGTTATCCCAATATATTATTGATTGTCTATTGCATGATTGCTACTATTTCAGTTGAGGGTAAGCATTACTAATAAATCATTGAGCAGAATATATGCTTATTGTCCTAGAATTTTCTTACAAGCATCTTTCCATTTTCATTTAGTTACTGCATAAATGCAATACATCTAGAACAAATATTTAGTTCCATATTTTCTAGTACACCAAATATTGCACATTTCATGGTTTTTTAAAAAAAGTTCTAATTCTGACTGTATTTGATATAGTCAACAAAGTAATGTTTACTTAATTTAAGGAAAATATTGACATTTATTACTTGGTGCTTAGAGTAGAGTAGGTAAATGATTAAACATAATCAAATTAGATTCTGAATTTATATGCAAATTATGACCTGGAAATGATTTTTGTATTCAGGAGATTTTTAAACTATCCCACCCTGGAATTTGTTTTGCTTTTGTGACTAATAATACTACATTTTAAGAAACTAACATTGGACTAAGAGATATAATATACCCAACGTAAAATGTTTAATAGTTTTTGGTATATAAAACTCATCCTTAATATTTTGGTCATATTTTAATTACTTAAAAACTTCATATAATAGAAAACTAGGATTTTAATGTAATGTTCTTGTTTTGGTTCATTTCAGTAAGAGTCATCTTATATGATCATATGCATGTAGCTCTTAAGTCCTGTGATCCTATCCTAAGAATACTATGATTTTCTTTTTCTTCTTATTTATTTATTTTTTTGCTGGTCATGGGGCTTGAACTCTGGGCCTGTGCTCTGTCCCTCAGCTCTTCAGCTCAAGGCTAGCGCTATAACACTTGAGCTACAGCCCACTTCGGTTTTCTGGTCGTTTATTGAGGATAAGAGTTACAGCTAAGTCGTTTCAATAAGGATACAGGTGGACCCATTGCAACAATGAGATGTACAAGTTGTCATGTCGAAAACGAACTTTACAACTTTGGTCGGGGGGAGGCGGGGGAAGGATTAGGGGGGGAAGCTAGGAAGGGATATGAAGGGGAAACAAAGGAGGAGGCTACAATGCTTGATAAGAAATGTACTCATTATCTTGCCCATGTAATTGTAACCCCTCCGTACAGTATTTTCACAATAAAAAATAAATAAAAATTAAAAAAAAAAAAAAAAGAGTTTCACGGACTTTCCTGCCTGGGCTGGCTTTCAACTACGATCCTCAGATCTAAATCTCCAGAGTAGCTAGGATTACAGGCGTGACCCAGCGGCACCCGGCTAAGATTTTCTTTCTTTCTTTCTTTCTCTTCCTTTCTTTCTTTCTCTTCCTTTCTTCCTTCCTTCCTTTCTTTCTTTCTCTTCCTTTCTTCCTTCCTTCCTTCCTTCCTTCCTTCCTTCCTTCCTTCCTTCCTTCCTTCCTTTCTTCCTTCCTTCCTTCCTTTCTTTCTTCTTTCTTTCTTTCTTCCTTTCTTTCTTCCTTCCTTTCTTTCTTTCCTTCTTTCTTTCTTTCCTTTTTTCTTTCTTTCTTTCTTTCTTTCTTTCTTTCTTTCTTTCTTTCTTTCTTTCTTTCTTTCTTTCTTTCTTTTGTCGGTCGTGAGGCCTGAACTCTGGGCCTGGGCGCTGTCCCTCAGCTCCTTAGCTCAAGACTAGCACTCTACCACTTGAGCCACAGCACCACTGCCAGCTTTTTCTGCTAATGTGGCTGAGGAATCGAACCCAGAGCCTCACGCATGCAAGGCAAGCACTCTACCACTGAGCCGCCTTCCCAGCCTATGATTTTCTTTATAGTAGATATTTAGTGGTTTATCTAAATTATAGCCCATCCTGATTTTGGTTAGAGAAAGAAAAATAAATAAATAAATAAAAATACTTAATTCTTAAATACTATTATAATAGTAGAGGAATACATGAAGAAAATGAAGTTTTAATAAAATGTTATGAAAAATATTTTTGCCGAACTTACTTTACAAAGGAATTGTTGATTATAGATGTCCACTACTTTCAGGGTCACTTTATGGTTTTATTGTAATGAATAAATTATTAGTTCACCAAATTAAAATGAAAGATGCTACTATGTTTTTTTTATACTTTTATTTTGTGGGGTGTTTTTGTGCACAGGGAATCTTACATTGTTAAAAAAATATATACGACAACATTGAAAACAAAGTTCCAGCAGAGTTCCAGCAAACAGATGGAAAGAATTCCATTAAAATTAATGATTTTTTGTTATTAAAAAAATAATAAGTAGTCAAGTGTCATTGGTGTATGTCTGAAAGCTATGCAGTAGACAGAAATGTGAGGATCCCAGATAAAAGCCAGTGTGTAGGAAGGAAATTCCATGAAGTTCTTATCTTCAATTAACTACAATATGCGGAAAATGGAGCTGTTGGCTCAAGCCTATAATGCTGGCCTTGAGCAATAGAGTTTATAGACATTAGCCAAGCTCTGAGTTCAAGCCTGGTTCCTGCACACACACACACACACACACACACACACACACACACACACACACACACACACAAATTATTTTAAAATATATAACTGAAAACACTAACTGAAATGTAGGACTGATCCTATTAGAATATGTCAATATTTTAGATGATGAAATAAGAAAGAAATCAATAAAGATGACATTACATATAAGAGAAGAAAATAAAAGTTATTATAATGAATATTTTAGTCATTTGTTAAACTTCCCAATGAATAGAAAAATTCAATAAAGTTTATTTGTTTTATGTATACATTTTAAACAAATGTGCTCATTGGAACCAATGTTTATAAAATATCTGCATGAAAAAAGCCTCCATGTCTAAAACCTATGGCATACATCAAAATGGAAAAGCTTTATTGGTTAAAATTTGTAAGAATACAAAATAACATGGGAGATATTTTAATACCAAATATAATGGAGAAAGTCTGGAGACCTGCCAAGACTTGCTGGGGAGCGAGGAACCAAGCAATTCCCAGTCTTCCCATTGTCCATGCAACAACTCAATGTCTTGCAGTAATCCATCCTGGAAAATCCCTGTCAGAGTAGCCTTATCTGAGGCATGTCAGATAACGATGATTGTTATCAAATAAATCAGAAAGAGCACTGACAAAAATCTCAGTCCAAAATCTGGACCCATAAACAGTGAGAAAAAGAAAATGTGTGTTGCCCAGGTGCTTGTAGCTCAAATCAATAATCTAGATAATCTGAAGACTGTGGTTTGAAGGCTATGGGAAAGTCTGTGAGATACATATCACCAGTTTACCAGAAAAAAGGGAGAAGTGAAAGTGTGGCTACACTGGTAGAGTGCCATCTCCCAGTCATAAGTAAAAATCTGAGGGACAGAGCCCAGACCCTCAGTTCAAGCCTTACAACTAGAATAAAAATAAAAAGGAAGGAAGGAAGGAAGGAAGGAAGGAAGGAAGGAAGGAAGGAAGGAAGGAAGGAAGGAAGGAAGGAAGGAACGAAGGAAGGAAGGAACGAAGGAAGGAAGGAAGGAAGGAAGGAAGGAAGGAAGGAAGGAAGGAAGGAAAGAGGGAAAGAAAGAATTTACTGAACTAGTTCAAGTTTTTAGCAAAATCCTTCCTTGCATGTGGCAAACAGATAGAAATCTACTTCTCTGAAAACGGAAGAAGGATGGCCAACAGACACATGAAGAAATGCTCAACCTCTCTAGCCATAAAAGAAATGCAAATCAAAACAACATTGAGATACCACCTCACCCCAGTTAGAATGGCTATAATCAAGAACTCTACTAACAACAGATGCTGGAGGGGATGTGGACAGAAGGGAACCCTACTGCATTGTTGGTGGGAGTGTAAACTTGTTCAACCACTTTGGAAAATAGTATGGAGGTTCCTCAAAAGACTCCACATGGAGCTCCCCTATGACCCAGCAATCCCACTTTTGAGCATTTACCCAAATGATCACAAACAAGACCATACTAAAGCTACCAGCACAACTATGTTTATTGCAGCATTATTTACCATAGCTAAGATATGGAACCAATGCAGATGCCCCTCAGTAGATGAATGGATCAAGAAAATGTGGTATATATACACAATGGAATTCTATGCCTCCATCAGAAAGATGACATTGCCCCATTTGTTAGGAAATGGAAAGACTTGGAAAAAAATTATATTAAGTGAAGTAAGCCAGGCCCAAAGAAGCATAGGTCCCATGCTTTCCCTTATTTGCAATAACTAGTATATGTCTGAGTCAAGAAGAAAAGGTCAGATAAGTTGATGTTAGCGGAATTAAACCCAAGATAAGTATTCAATTTTTTTTTGTTTTTTTTTTCCTTTCATGCAATTGTTTCTAAAATTTTTACAAGATGATTTCTATGTTGCTTTGTATGTCTCTCCCCCACGATCTAACCCATGCTTTCATTGTATTTGATGTTGGTATAATTTATGGAGGGGAATGGAAAAAAATTCTTTAACTAGGAATACAGGTGGACCCATTGCAACAATGAGATGTACAAGTAGTTATGTCGAAAACGAACTTTACAAGTTTGGTGTGGAAGGTGAGGGGGGCGAGGGAGCGGGGAGGATTGGGTGGGGGGAGAGGGGAGGATGGGAAGGGATGGGAAGGGGAAATAAAGAGGAGGAAAGAATGTAAGAAATGTACTCATTATCTTGCCCTTGTAATTGTAACTCCTCCGTATGGTATTCTCATAATAAAAATAAATAAATAAATATTTAAAAATAAATAAATACCTAAATAAACACACACACACACACACACACACACACACACACACACACACACACACAAGAAGTCTAATTTACATGAAATATACTCAAAAGTTAGAGGCCAGCTGGCGAGCAGTGGCTCACTCCTGTAATCCTAGCTACTCAGGGAGGCTGAGATCTGAAGACTGTGGTTCAAAGCCAGCAAGGGCAGGAAAGCCTGTGAAACTCTTATCTCCAATAAACCACAAGGAAACCGGAAGTGGTTCAGTGGCTCAAGTGGTAGAGCGTTGTCTTGAGCTGAAGAGCTGAGGGACAGCACCCAGGCCCAGAGTTTAAAAGTAAGAAAACAGACAGCTGGAGTGGAAGATGGCAGAGGAGAGGCTGGGGCTAAGCAAGCTCTCCTATACAAACCAGTATTAGTATCCTAGTGGAAAATCTAAAGCTAGAGAGATACACTAAGTGTGTTACCACAGTACAGAAAGTTTGGCCAAAGAGGAAAATCTCAGGCTGCTTAGTTAAGAACACTGATTCGAGCAACCCTGGTTCAAGGCAGAAGCAGTGTCAGATGGCTGCCATATTGGACACAGAGAGCCCAGAACAAAGGTGCTAGAGCAAATTCTACTCACAGCCAGCAAGAAACAAGGAGTGGAAATCTTCATTCGACCCACCACAGAAGACAATCACAGTACATGAATGCAGATGACCCAGAAACCAAGGGATAGGTGTGAGTACCCCAAGATATCCTCATGGAGCAGTGGTGGGAAGGTAGCCCCTCCCCCACCACTAGAGAAAAATATCCACCTTCAACACTGACACAGACCCAGCCAGAGCAGCTAGCACATTTGGGGAGAGTTGCCCCTCCAAAGCAGAGACAGAGGCTACCCCACCAGGCTAATACACAGGAAGAAACTCCAGCCCTTGAGCAATTGGAAACTTGGTACACATAAATCCTGAGAATGGCTCCAGGCTGGGCTGATTGAGTCACTCAGGACCTACCCATCAGGGAAAAGCTGACAGGCCACAACCCAACCTATAACCTAGCAACCTTCACAGGACCTCCAAACTTGAAGAAATAGACACTTCACTCTTTATGATACTAAAAGTAGATCACCCTACCGGCAGAGACAGAGCTTCCTTCAGCCTGCTCAAAGAAACTTATTTAAGAAACCAACAAAGACACAGGACAACCAAACACCATAAGCAAACCAGAGACTCAACCAACAAGAGACGGACTATGGACACAGGGGATACATAAGAACAGCCCCCAACCCCCCATTTTTTTTCTAAGAACATTTTTCTACCTATTTTTTAAAAGTATTCTCTATTTTTCTCATTTTTAATTTAGGGTTTTTTTGCCATTTTTTAATAGACTATACTTTTTTCCCTTTGGTCCTTATAGGTTTTGTTGTTGTTGGGTTTTTTTCATCATTTAGTTGCTGTTCTGCTTATAGCCAGATATATACCTTTGTTTGATTATTAGATCTTATCCTTCATTGTGTGCATATGTAATTCAGATATTGACTACTCAATTCACAAATTCCCAGCCTTAATTCCATTAATTGTAGAATTATTTCTTCAAACTTGCATAATTTCATGTGTTTCTTTTTTTTTTTTTATAAAAAGCTCTCCTTTTTCTTTATCTCTCTTCTCCTTTCCTGCTATCCGAGCCCT
This sequence comes from Dipodomys merriami, assembly GCF_024711535.1. Classification (NCBI taxonomy): domain Eukaryota; kingdom Metazoa; phylum Chordata; class Mammalia; order Rodentia; family Heteromyidae; genus Dipodomys; species Dipodomys merriami. The sequence continues at coordinate 44,026,730 of NW_027206401.1, forward strand.
TTTGCTGAATTGTAATCTCACTTTGCCTCCGTATGTTCCTCCAATCTTATTTTCTCCTCCCAATTCACCCTAAACCTATTAATTTCTGGTCTTCTGACCTTTTGCTTGATTTTTCTTAGTCCTTAATCTTTCTCTGTTCTTGAACTAGATTGTATCTGTTGAACTAGATTGTATATGTCCCCATTTTACTGGATCAAACAATCAGTGCAACAAGCTCTGCTTGTTGCTTGCCTTCAAATAGTGTTGCTCAGAATTGTTTTGGCTATCATACCCAAATGTGCAGAAAAAGCAGAAACACAAGAAAAATGGCAAGTCCAGGTATTTCACTCCCTCACATGAAAATCAGGCAACAGAGCAGTCAATGAATAACACAGAGGAGAGTTCCCAAAATGCTCTACAAATACTACTGTTAATCATGCTGAATGAAAAATTTGAAAGCCTGCAAAAGTCTCACTGTGAGTGTGATAGGGAAAGACATGAGCGAGATAAGAAAATGGGTGAGTGTAATTAGGCTAACCAAAGATTAACACAGGGATATTGGGAGCATGATAAGCCTAATCTAAGATTAATAGAGGAATTGCATGAGCAGGATGAGCATAGATTAATTGAGGCATACATGGAATCCACAAACAGACAGTTGAAAGAATCCAGGGAGGCCACAAAGGGAAGCTGAACAGAAAGAAAGGGAGTCCAAAGAAACCATAACCAATAAACTAAGGTATTTGAGAATGAACACTGAAAACCAAATTAAGGAAGTAAAGGAGTCTATAAAAGATGTAAAAGAAAGCTCCAACAAAGAAGCCATCTAATATGACCAATTAGAAGGAAAAGAAATAAAAATGAAAGTATAAAGTCTTGACAGTAGGTTAGATCATGCAGAAGATCGAATCTCTGGGAATGAAGACAGCCTAGATATTATAGAAAAAGAGCAGACAACTATTCAAGACAAATCCAAGAACTATGATAGATCTATTCAACATCTAGAAAGACACCATCAGAAGGCCTAATTCAAGGATAATGGGTGTAGAGGAGCATCTAGAGACAGAAGTTAATGGTGTAGGAAATGTATTTTATAAGATCCTAGCAGAGAACTTCCCAAACATGAAAAAGATAGTCCTATTTGCATACAAAAAGCATTTAGATCCCCAAATAGACCAGACCAGAATAGGACATACCACCATCACACTGTAATCCACCCTAGATCAATTCAGACCAAAGAAAGGATCCTTAAAAGATGTCAAGGAAAAAACATCAATCACCTATAAAGGGAAACAAATCAGAATAACTTCAGATTTCTCAGCAGAGACAATGAAAGCAAGAAGAGCCTGGAATGACATATGCCACATCCTAAAGACAAACAACTATCAACCAAGATTACTGTACCTAGCAAAACTCTCCTTCATAACAGAAGGTCAAATAAAAACCTTACACAGCAAAGAAAAATTGAAACAAATCTCCACCAAACCATCCCTTAAAACATACTTAAAGATGTCCTTCACATAGAAACCAACAAGAGAACAATAAAGGCCAAGAAACAGTCCCCAAACAGAGAATCCAAGAACCATAGGAAGAACCCAGTTGGCACAGCTCCCAAGAAGGTGGATAACATGTGAGGACTACCAAACACCTCTCAGTCCTAACTCTCAATATTAATGGACTGAACTCTCCAATTAAGTGACAGAGACTGTCTAGTTAGATCAAAAAATGAGATTCTTCTGTCTGCTGCCTTAAAGAGATAAACATTGCCCACAAAAACAAACATGTTCTGAAAATGAAAGGCTGGAATAAAATCTACTAAGCAAATGGCCTCCATAAACATGCCAGAATTGCAATCTTAAATCAGATAAAATAGGCTTCAAATTAAAATTAGAAAGAAGAGGTAAAGAAGGTCAGTTCACACTAAATAAGGGATTTCTCCTTCAGGAGGATATTAAATTTTTAAGGATCTATTCAACCAATAACAGAGCACCAAAATTTATCCAAGAAACACTACTTTCCTAAAAATCACACAAAGATCCAAATACATTAATTGTTGGGGACTTTAACAAACCACTATCCCTGCTGGATCGGTCAACCTGGCAAAAACTCAACAGAGAAACCTCAGACCCAAATAACTGCATAGATCAACTAGACTTACCAGACATCTACCAAATATTTCACCCAGCAGCATCAGAGTACACATTCTTCTCAGCAGCACATGGAACATTCTCCAAAATAGACCACATTTTAGGTCACAAAGCAAATTTGTCCAAATTCAGAAACATTGAAATTATGTCCTGCATTTTCTCAGACCAAAGGGATTAAAAAAAAAACTATTCAACCCCAGAGCCACCAAAGGAAATCCTGTAACACATGGAGACTGAACAACATACTGCTGAACCACCAGTGAGTTATGGAAGAGATTAGAAAGGAAATTCAAATGTTCATAATATTTAACAAAAATGAACACACAAACTCTCAGCTTATCTGGGACACAGCAAAGGCAATACTCAGAGGCAAGTGTATAGTGTATAGCTCTGAGTCCCTATATTAACTATTGGAGAGATCTGAAACCAACAATTTAATGAGGCACCTAACTCTCCTTGAAAATGGGAACGGGAAACAAAGGAGGAGGCTACAATGCTTGATAAGAAATGTACTCATTATCTTGCCCATCTAATTGTAACCCCTCTGTACAGTATTTTCACAATAAAAAATAAATAAAAATTAAAAATTAAAATTAAAAAAGAAAATGTGCAACAAGCTAAACCCCAGTCCAGTAGATGGAAACAAATAATTAAAATTAAATCCAAATTAAATGAATTAGAGTAAAAAAAAAAAAAAAAAAACGCTAAAGACAGACCCTCAGCAAATCTTTTTAGAAAAAAAGAGAACATGCCCAAATAAACAAATTCAGAGATGAGAATGGAAACATCACTACAGAAACAACCAAGATTCAGAATATAATAAGGGGATACTTCTCAAACCTTTATGCTAATAAGTTTGAGAATCTGAAAGATATGGACGAATTTCTTGCAAATATTGGCCTGCCCAACTAAACCATGATGATTTAAAACAACTTAACAGACACATAAAAATAGAAACAGTAATAAAAGACCTACCACCGAAGAAAACCCAGGACTGGATGGTTTTACAGCAGAATTCTACAAGGCTTTCAAAGCAGAACTCACACCAATACTCCTCCAACTCTTCAATGAAATTGAAAGTGAAATTTCAATACAAAACTCTTTCTATAAAACCATCATAATCCTCATCCCCAAACAAGGCAGGGACTCATCTATGAAACAGAACTGTAACCTTTTCTGCTTGACTTAGACATTTACTAGTTATTGCAAATAAGGGAAAGCATGGCACCTATGTTTTTTTGGGCTTGGCTTACTTTACTTAATATAATTTTTTCCAAGTCTTTCCGGTTCCTAACAAATGGGCAATGCCATTCTTTCTAATGGAGGCATAGAATTCCGTTGTGAGTCAAGCAGAAAAGGTCAGATATGTTGATGTTAGGGGAATGAACACCAAGATAAGTATTCAAATGATTTTTTGGTTTTTTACTTCATTTCATGTAATTGTTTCTAACATATTTACAAGACAATTTCTATGTTGCTTTTTATGTATCTCTCCCACGGTATAACCTATGCTTTCACTATATTTGGTATAATTGGTATAATTTGTGGAGGGGAAGGGAAAAAACAAATCGTTTAACTAGGGATACAGGTGGACCCATTGCAACAATGAGATGTACAAGTCCTTATGTCGAAAAACGAACTTTACAACTTTGGTGGGGCGGGGGTGGAGGGGGGAGGCTCAGGTGGGAGGAGGGGGAAGTATGGGAAGGGATGGGAAGGGGAAACAAAGAGGAGGCAACAATGTTTGATAAGACATGTACTCGTTATCTTGCCCATGTAATTGTAACTCCTCTGTACAGTATTCTCACAATTTAAAAAATTTAAAAAAAAAGACAACTATAGACCCATTTCTTTGATGAACATCACTGTAAATATTCTCAAAAATTTTTTGGCCAATCGATTTTAAAAATTCATGAAAAAAACATATACCACAATCAAACAGGATTTATTTCAGAGATGCAAAGCTGTTTCAATATATGCAAATAAATAATTATAATTCATCACATCAACAAGAGCAAGGATAAGAACCACATGATTATCTCAATAGATGCAAAAAAACATTTGACAGGATCCAACATTGCTTTATGATGAAAGGTCTGGAAAAACTAGGAATCTATGGAACATTCCTCAATATAATAAAGGCTGTGTATGACAAACCTACAACTAGCATTATACTTAATGACAAAAAGCTAAAGACATTTCATCTAAAATCAGGAACTAGACATCCTTGTCTTAGTATTAGAACGCCTAGCTAGGGAAATAATACAAGATACACACATAAAGGAGATCCAAATGGGGAAACATAAAGTAAAAATCTCCCTCTTTGCAGATGATATGGTCTTGTATTTAAAGAGCCCCATGGACTCCACTCCTTAGTTACTTAAGCTGATCGGAAACTTTAACAAATTAGCAGAGTATAAAATTAATCCTCAGAAGTCAATGGCTTTCCTGTATGCCAATAATGAGAAGAGTGCTGCAGACATTAAAAAAGCAACCCCTTTTGTAATAGACCCACAAAAATTAAAATAACTAGGAGTTAACTAAAGAGGTGAAGGACCTGTATGATGAAAATTTTAAAAACCTGAAAAAGGAAATTAAAGCAGTACTAAGGAAGTGGAAAAACCTCTCAAGCTCAAGCTCCTGAATTGGTAGGATTAACATCGTGAAAACCACAATACTGCCAAACACTATATACAAATTCAGTGCAATACCTCTCATTATCTCAACTTCATTCTTCAAGGAAATAGAAGAAGCAATCCAAAAATTCATATGGAAAAATAAATGATCCTAAATAGCAAAAACAATTCTTAGCAGAAAGAACAGTGCTGGAGGAATATCAATTCCAAATTTCAAACTCTACTACAAAGATATAGTAATCAAAACACCTTTTATTTACACAAGAACAACCTGAGGACCAGTGGAATAAGACTGAAGACCAAGAAGTGAACCCACAGACCTAAAGCCACCTAATCTTTGACAAGTGAACAACAACAACAAAAAATAGAATGGAAGAAACACAGCCTTTTCAGTAAATGGTGCTGGCAAAATTGGTTGAACACCTGTAAAAAAAAGAAATCTAGATCGGTATTTATCACCCTACACCAGAATCAACTCCAAATGAATCAAAGACATCAAAATAAAGGCAAAAGAGTTAAAAACGTAACAGGAAGCAAGAGGAGAAACTGTAGGTCTCTGTAGCACAGGCTGAAATTTTCTTAATAGAGTCCCAGAAACACAACAAATCAAAGAAAGGTTGAACAAATTGGATTGAATGAAACTGCAGAGCTTCTGCATGCCAAAGAACATAGCTAGCAATAGAAAGTCCATGGATTGGGAGAAGATCTTCACTAGCCATACAATGGACAAGGGTCTCATATCTAAACTATACTAATAACTAAAAAAAACTAAATATCACAACAACGAATCCTCAAAGAAACAACTTCCCAATTATTAAATGGGCTAAAGACTTAAAGAGAGACTTCCCTGAAGAGGAAATAAGAATGGCCATTAGACACATGAAGAAATGCTCATCTTCTCTGGCCATAAAAGACATGTAAATCAAGACAACATTGGGATTCTACCTCACCCCAGTTAGAATGGCTATATTCAAGAAATCTAGTAACAACAGATGCTGGAGGGGATATGGCCAAAGGGAACCCTAATGAATTGTTGGTGGGAGTATAAACTGGTTCAACAACTTTGAGAAACAGTATGGAGGTTCCTCAAAAGACTCTGCATAGAGATCCCCTATGTCCCAGAAATCCCTCTTTTGGGCATTTACACAAACGATCACAAACAAGGTCATACCAAAGCTACCAGCACAACCATGTTAATGCAGCATTATTCACCATAGCTAAGATATGGAACCAACCCAGATGTCCCTCAGTAGATGAATGGATCAAGAAAATGTGGTATATATACACAATGGACTTCTAGGGTTCCATCAGAAAGAATGACATTGTCCTATTTGTTAGGAAATGGAAAGACTTGGAAAAAATATACTAAGTAAGGTAAGCCAGGCACCAAGAAACGTAGGTCCCATGCTTTCCCTTACTTGCAATAACTAGTACATGTATAGGACAAGTGAAAAAGGCCAAAAGCTATGTACATATGACCATATAAGATGATGTTAAGCGAAATGATCACCAAGATAATGACACAAGTGTTTTTTTCTTTCTTGCTAATTTTTAAACATACTTATAAAGCACTATATGATTCTTGTTTCTTTTGTTTGCTCTTCCCCCCCCCCATAACTCCTGTTTTCAATGAATCTGATTCTGGTGTCCTGCATCTTGTTTATACATTTTTACAATTTGGGGAGTGGAAAAGACATAACAGAATGCTTAAATAAGGATACAGGTTAACCCATTTTAACAATGAGATGTACAAGACACTATGTTGAAAACAAACTTTACAATTTGGGGAGGGGGAGTTGGGGAGGTGGGAGGGAAGGGATGGTAGGGGAAAAGCAAAGGAGGAGGTAACAATGCTTGATAGGAAATATACTCATTACCCTAATCACTTAACTGTAACACCTCTGTACACTATTTTTACAATAAAAATATATATGGAAATAAAAAAGTTTAAGGAAACAGTTTACAGGAAGGCTAGGAAGTTTCCAGACCTCTAGCAAAGATGAGTCCCATGGTTCTAGAGAGAAAAGCATCATGATAGACTGGAAAGTCTGTGCTGCATTTCAGTATATGTCAAAATGGTAGGGTTGTGGTGTAACATGTCAGGGAAGCTAGATATCTTACAGCAGCAGTCACCATCACATCAGGATACTTCCCAAAATGATGGCATAAGATATGAAAGTTTGTATGGTTGATGCTAGTGTGAAATATTCCATCACTGGCAAGATGCTAGAACAGCTAGAGCATCACAATAGCAATGGGTATTCACGACCCCTCAGTTATGCAGTGTTGTAACAACACAGAATATTCTTTCTCCATTCTGCACACTTTTAATGAACATCTGTTATGTGCCTGCCACGTGAGTGCACAAATTAAGGAACAATCACTTAATCTCCACTCCTCAAAAAACATACCTCAAGAAACACAAGCAAGTAGGTATGAATGATTTCTGAGAGATTTTGGGTTGTAATAATCCCTCTGAAGATCTGAAATAACATGAGGTCTATAAGAACTTAGTCTTTTCAAATAAAAATTAGAAAGATAGTCATACATACTTTTGTGTTTTAATAAAAGGTTACAAGTAGCCAATTTTTGAGTAATCTATCATTTACTAAATATGAGTGAACTGTACAATCAAAAGGTTGCCCCAAATTTGGTTTAATGTAGTTATCAGAGCACACAGTAAAAGACAAGTCATGCTGGCATTCCTTTATAAAGAAGCAGCCTAATTCTATGATAGTCTGCTCCACTATGTCTTATTTACAAGAAGAAAGTAATGGAAAGAAAGTAAGTATATACTGAGTAAAAAAAATTGGCATTTTTAAAAAAATATTTTATATCTAGCATACACACAGGTTAAAAAGTGCACTAATAATGAACCCATTATCATTTATCTATAAAACATTTTCAGAAGAAATAATATAATTTCTAAATTTTAGAAACTTTTGTAATGTTTTCAAGTGACTTTATATGAATTATATATTTAATGCCTGACATGCCAGAATTGCCTTTCTGCCAATAAATACGTGGGCTAAAGACTTAAAGAGAAACTTCTCTGAAGAGGAAATAAGAATGCCCAATAGACACATGAAGAAATGCTCAACCTCTCTAACCATAAAAGAAATGCAAATCAAAACAACATTGAGATTCCACCTCACCCCAGTTAGAATGGCTATAATCAAGAACTCTAATAACAGCAGATGCTGGAGGGGATGTGGACAGAAGGGAACACTACTGCATTGTTGGTGGGGGTGTAAACTTGCTCAACCATTTTAGAAAGCAGTATGGAGGTTCCTCAAAAGACTCCACATAGAATTCCCTATGACCCACCAATTCCACTTTTGGACATTTACCCAAATGATCACAAACAAGGTCAGACCAAGGCTACCAGCACAACTACGTTTATTGCAATATTATTTACCATAGCTAAGATATGGAACCAATGCAGATGCCCCTCAGTAGATGAATGGATCAAGAAAATGTAGTATATATACACAATGGAATTCTATGTCTCCATCAGAAAGAATGACATTGCCCCATTTGTTAGGAAATGGAAAGACTTGGAAAAATTTATACTAAGTGAAGTAAGCCAGGCCCAAAGTAACAATAGTTCACATGGTTTCCCTTATTTGCAATAACTAGGACATGTGTAGGACAAGCAGAAAAGGCCAAAAGCTATGTACATATGACCATATATGATGACGTTAAGTGAAATGAAACCCAAGATAAGGACACAAATATCTTTATTCTTGCTATTTTTTCTAATGTATTTATAATGTACCATGAGACTTTTTTTGTTTCTTTTCATGTTCCTCCCCCATGGTATAATCCCTGTTTTCACTGTATTTGATATTGGTGCCCTGCATCTTGGACATACACTTTTCTAATTCAAGAAGGGAAAAGGAAAAAACAAAATGCTTAAATAAGGATACAAGTTGACTGCTGGGAAGGTGGCTCAGTGATAGAGTGCTTGCCTTGCATGCCTGAGGCCCTGGGTTCAATTCCTCAGCACCACATAAGCAAAAAGAAAAAAGCCGGAAGTGGCGCTGTGGCTCAAGTGGTAGAGTGCTAGCCTTGAGCTGAAGAGCTAAGGGACAGCGCCCAGGCCCAGAGTTCAGGCCTCACCACCAGACCTCCCCCCCAAAATAAAGGATACAGGTTGACTCATTGTACCAACAAGATGTACAAAACACTGTTGAAAACAAACTTTACAACTTTGGAGGGGAGGGGGTTGCTGAGGTGGGAGGGCAGGGATGGTAGGGGGAAAACAAAGGAGGTGGCAACAATGCTCAGCAGGAAATGTACTCATTACCTTGCTCATGTAACTGTAACCCCTCTGTACAGCATTTTAAAAATAAAAAAACTTACAAAAAATTGCCATTCTGCATAGATTCAGAGGAGAAATGTACTAATGCTGATTCAGTTGTGTATAAACATAGGTGTTGAATCACTATCATGTTCAAATTTCATGGGTCTAAGTTCCCTTTTAAGTCATTATTCAACATCATTCTAGCACTGCATTAATCAGCCCAAAGCAATGGTATATATATCTCATTATATGAGAAAGAAACATAAGTTTCTAGTCAATTTTAAGAGTAAAACTACATGAAATTATTTCATGTTTTTCTTGGTAGCCTTAATAAAGGTATATGAATGCTTTTTAGCCAAATTCTACTCAGACTTCCCTTGCGATTATTTTCTAAAGTTCCATTTTTTATTAAATTGGTAAATAGTATGTTTCTCATATTGAAAGAAAGATATTTATCAACACAGATCTTATTATAGCCGTGATTTGATTTTGTTTTGTTTCCCCTAAAGAGACATTTTTAATAACCCCATGAGCTTTTCAGTTTTTTGAGTTAGGAGTCTTATTCACTTATAGTACACACTGTAACATTCAGAGTTATCCAGCAAAGCATGTTAATCATATATTGAATGTGACATTTTGACCAACACAGTCATCAAGATTTGGCCTATAAATGTCAGGAAGTGTTAGAGTGAAAGGCTTTGTTTTTGGCAAGCTAAAATTACCAGATTTATCCTCTTATTGCTGATGCTTCCTATGTATTTTCTAAACTCATATATACTGTACACATATAAGAACCATTACATTATAAAAACAAGAAACCATGGAAGTTTAGGAAATAAGATACATGTATATGCATACACATTATATTACAAATAAGTTGTAAGTGTATACATACACATTATACATAAGGATGTATATGTACATATATGCTTGGATATATACAGATATGTACATATGTATATATACCACTTTGGGGTAGCAAATAGTCTAAACTAAGGTTATAGGAGATGTTTTACTACCTAAGCTATGCCTTTAAATACACGGTTGCTTTTTACTCAGGCCAGCTTTGAATACTTACTATTCTCTTATTTATGCTTTCTATATAGCTGGGGTAAAGGTGCATACAGATTTCAATTTTTGGGGTGGAGGTCCAGTCATGGGGCCTGAACTCTGGGCCTGGGAGCTGTCTCTCAGCTCTTCAGCTCAAGGCTAGCGCTCTACCACTTGAGCCATAGCACCACTTCTGGCTTTTTTTCTTTTTGCTTATGTGGTGCTGAGGAATTGAACCCAGGGCCTCAGGCATGCAAGGCAAGCGCTCTACCACTGAGCTACCTCCCCGGCCCCCAGATTTCAATTTTTATTGGCTAAGATAGGGTCCCATAAAACATTTGCCTGAACTTGCTTTGAATTAAAATCTGCCCGATTTCAGCCTCTCAGAATATCTAAGATTATAGATGTGCCTGGCTTTATAAATTTAATAGTAAATTGTTATTGGATAAAGGGCATTTTAAAGAAAGAGATACATTGTGGAAGCAGTTTCCAAGGAAGACCTTGGTAACTATTCCTAAAACAGATTGAAATCTTGTAGTGATCTTTAGCAAGTCTCCCCCATTATGGAAAATAGTGTCTTCATTTTTGGGAGCAGATCTACCTGATGTATCACATTACTGGCAGACCTTGCATAGAATTATTTTTAATAATTCTAAACATCAACATTTCAAAGGAACTCATCTCACAAATCATTGACAAAAAAACAAATCATACAAAATAAAAATGATGGGAGGCATGGCTTAAGTGATAGATTAACTGCCTAATAGATACAAAGCTATAAGTTCAAACCTAAGAATTAATGAAAGCCGGGCACCAGTGGCTCACACCTGTAATCCTAACTACTCAAATCAAGCCCTGGCAGGAAAGTCCATGATACACTTATCTCCAAATAACCACCAGAAAACTGGAAGTGGCACTGTGGCTCACACTGATAGAGTGTTAGCCTTGAGCTGAAGATCTCAGGGACAGTCCTCAGGCCCCAAGTTCAAGTCCCATGACCAACAAAACAACCCAACAAAAAATGACCTAATTTATAAAATTGAGAGTAGTTTTCTAGAAATCCCACACATAAATGAGTGAAAGAAAAGAAAGGAAGGGGAACAAGAAAATGGTGAGACAAAGGACAAAGGGCAAACCAGTGCAACGGCATACTCACAAGACACTATGTTGGAAAGGAACTTTACAACTTGGAGGGTAGGCATTGGGTGAGGGAAAGTGGCAGAGAAATGAGGGAGGGGGTAACAAGTTCGACAATAAATGTACTCAATTCTTTACATATGTAACTATAACCCCTCTGTAGATCACCTTAACAGTAAAATTAAATTAAAAAAAGAACTAAGCAGATGAAATCTTCTAACAATGACTTTAGCAGTCAGCTAAAGTGTTCTGCTCGCCTCTGGGGAGAAATGGAGCTGATACCTCTTCAGAGATGTCCTAAATTCAGAGTAGATGTGTAAGCCTTCGTATATGTACTTGTCAATCATGTCAAATAGACTGCACTTCTAGTGGTGAAGATTCATGTGGGATTGTTCTGCTTGGACAGGAAAAGGTTGTGCGTGTGCTGTCAGATGCAGGTACTCTGGACAGTTGTGAGAGTCATATGTCTATTATTCCTGAAATCAGACTCTGCATCATCCACAATGTCTTTCATCATTCAAAAATATGTTAAAGTAAACGTAATTACCTTTTATAGAAAAGAATAATGATATACTGCTACATGTAACATGGTTATGTTTCTTTATCATTTTATAGAATTCATGTTTCTCTTTATTAGATTTATTCATATTTAAGATGGTAGGAAAATAAGACATTTAGATTGATCTTCAAAACCATACACTCAAGTGTCCTTCTAATTAAGAAGTATCATATAAATGAGAATATATAAGGTAAAGTAAATGACTACTTCATTGGTATATGAAGAGGAAATCTGGTTAGTAAAACTTCCCTTTTGTCTCTAGAATCTAGTGCTCAATGGCTTTTCCACAGAACATAGTTTATATATAGAGAGAAGGAGGGGGGACAGAGAAAGAGACAGAGACACAGAGAGACAGGGAGAGACAGAGAGTGAGCAAAAGAGAAATATAGACATATAGATAAAGACAAAATAGTTTAAACTGAATTACTTCCTCAAATTCCTACCCTCAAATTCAGTCTGGATTAGAACTTCAACATATGAATACAACTGATCAGTATGGAGAACACATTTCTATAGCAACTTCTTATCGCTCCCTTTTTTGATGGTATCTTCAGTGATTGAGTTACTATGTTATCCTAAATCAAGTATATATAGCACACTAGATCCAATTCCATCCAATTAGAAGGTATAATTTTCAAGTAATATCAGGTTATCAAAAAAGAATAGTAAGAAAATTTGCTATTTATCAATGGCATTTATATCAAATTTTGGAGAAGAAAATGAGTTAATTGCTCATAATTAATATCACATATTGAGTATTTTTATCCTTTCAGATACTATTTTGTTCTCTCTATGTATATATATGTGTATATACGTATATATGTACATATATGTACATATATACATGTATATATACATATATATGTACATATATATGTATATATATTTATATATGTACATATATATGTATATATATTTATATATGTACATATATATGTATATACATATAAATATATACACACATATACATGCATATTTGATTGGTGGTTAAGTTTATCTTTAGTAAGCATATGATTGTGCTGCTCTAATTATTTCTTTTGTGTTTGTGATTAAATTCTTTAGTATATATTCCACCAAACACTAATGCTCCAAGCACTCAATTTTGTGATTTAAAAACATAATATATTTTGTATTCATTTCATAATTTACATTTAAATTTTAGTTTTAGATATAGTGGAGATGTCAAATAAAGTCATCATTAAACCATCATATGAAGTCATTTCCTCTGAGTTTGTATGTTCACTTTTTCAGTATGGTTTTAAGTATTAACAGACATAACTATATGGATGTCTAAATTATATCATGAGTTAGTATAGATAATTTTTTTTTACCAATCTAAGTATCTTAAAATTAGGCTAAAATGGTTGTGAATTATACTTCTGAAATGAAGGAAATCATTCAAATATATTAAGGTAATTATCAGTCATATCTCTGGGTGTTACTTTCTGAATGTATGTGCAGGTCTTAATTGTTGAGGAGCATAGCAACCATTTTAATATAAAAATTAGTAAAGCAAAGCTGGGCTCCGGTGGCTCACGTCTGTAATCCTAACTACTCAGAAGGCTGAGATCTGAGGATCACGGTTCAAAGCCAGCTGGGGCAGGAAAGTCTGTGAGACTCTTACCTCCAATAAAACCATTAGAAAACCAGAAGTGGCACTGTGGCTCAGGTGGTAGAGTGCTCGCCTTGAGCTGAAGAACTGAGGGACAGCACTCAAGCCCAGAGTTCAAGCCCCATGACCGACCAAAAAAAATTAGTAAAACAAAGCATTGAGAGTGTAATAAAACCTCACAAATATGCAAGCATTTGTATATGACCAACAAAGTAATTTCACACACAAAAGACCTCTGGGTAACAGAAAATTCCAAAGATGGTCTTGGAGCAAAATTAGAAACATTTTTGAATATTGTATATAATTCTTCTGATGAAATTTGTAAGAACGTTGTAGACTTTTCAAACCACTCACTAATATAGATCAGATGCAATAATCCCCTTGAAGAACTCTGTAAATTAGAAAGGGTAGGGTTACAAAGTTATAATGAGTAGATTCCATTGTCTTCTAGCCTTCTTCGTGACAAGGTAGTCATGGTTACAACTGACCATAATTTCACGCCATATAAAATCCAGACATTGACTGCTTTCTCAGACAATTTTGAATCTCTCCTGACAATGAAGGAAACAGTACATAGTGTAGTACCAGTAACTAAATACAGGATCTTTTCTATACATCTTTGTCAGGTTAACATAGATGCAGTATAACTGTCAGTAAAATTTCTTATCCTTCTTGTGGCTAAAACCTACTGTGTCTCATGCTAATTAATTAACCATAGTCACAGCTTCTCAAATGTACAAAAACATTTTCCTCACACCTCTTCTTCTTTTGTTGGATGGCAGACTACAGCCATGACCTCGTGTCTCCACACATAGTTTAGCCAGGAAGAGAGCTGCAGTACTGTCTGTGTAAGTGGTTACACAAAGAATGCTTGCATTAGACTAACAAACACATCACAGCTCATAACTTTACCCAGAACTAAATGAGGCCTTTATTTTTCAAGACACAAAGAAGCTCAGGCCCTGAGTTGCTCCTTAAAATACAGTTTGAAAAAAAATCACCAGAATCTGAATGAAAACGATATGGAACAAAACGATTTGTTGATCATCAACTTGGGTTGTGCTTTGTGGTTCGAGTGAATAGTAAGAGCCGCTAATCTACCCCTTCAAATTATTTTTTTAAAAAGTAAAATAAATAACCTTTACTGAAAAATTCTTAATCACAACATATCTATGTGTCTGGTTATAATCATATTGCTTACAATGGTAACACATTGTGTAGTGATTATAGAGATTTCCTAAGAGCTAAGGAAAACAAAATAAATTTCTACTGTTTTTAAGAGCTTTGGAAAATATATCTGTGAAAACTTAATTTGCTTGCTAGAATTCATTTTTAAGGACCTGAATACTTTCTAGATGAATAGCTGAAAAATAATGTGTACTCTAGAGATTTTTTATGTCTTGATTTATTTTATTTTTTTTTTATTGTGAAAGTACTGTACAGAGGAGTTACAATTACAGGGACAAGATAATGAGTACATTTCTTATCAAGCATTGTTGCCTCCTCCTTTCTCCTCCTTTGTTTCCCCTTCCCATCCCTTCCCATCCCCACCCCCCCCACCAAAGTTGTTAAGTTCGTTTTTCAACATAACGACTTGTACATCTCATTGTTGCAATGGGTCCACCTGTATCCCTATTTAAAGGATTTGTTTTTTCCCTTCCCCTCCACAAATTATACCAACATCAAATACAGTGAAAACAGGGGTTATATCATGGAGGAGGGACATACAAAGCAACTCATAAATATGTTAGAAACAATCACATGAAAGAAAAAAAATGAATACTTATCTTGGGGTTCATTTCACCTAACATCAATTTATCTAGGTTTTTTTTTAATAAGGTTTTTTCATTGTGAAGATACTTGTGTAGAGGGGTTACAGTTACATCAACAAGGTAAAGAGTACATTTCTTATCAAAGATTGTTCCCTCTGCCTTTGTTTTCCTCCTACCATCCCTTCCCTCCCACCTCCACAACTACACCTACACTTCCCCCACCCCCAGCAAATTGTAAAGTTCATTTTTCAACATGAGTTACTATCTTGAGTTTATTTTCTTATAGGTAAATTATTAAAATTATATTTTAGAGTAAATTACTAAAAATGTACTACTAAAAATTTAAAATAAAATTTATTGTGAACATAACATTTTAAAATACAAAATTAACATTTGAATCCTGTATTTTGGAAAAAGTATTATCATCCCCACAAATCTTCTATAATATTTGATGCAAAATATTGTAACTGCACAAACATTTATAAAATGTTATAAGTCAAATATTTCAAACAATTTTCATTTAAATAAATTTTGTGAGAATAAGTTTTAAAAAAGTAAAAGAGACGACATGCACTGAAAAACTCTTGCTAATTTCACTAGAAAATAAAGTACTTCACATATACATATGTTTTCAGTATAGTAGAAGTTAGGGAGAGACAGATAATCTAGGTCAACTTATTCCTATGAATAGTATCCAAGATACAAAGGAAATATTTATACATGAATTTCAAATGTTGATCTTTTGTCATTTGTATTTTTAAACTTGAATATAAAGCAATAGAGAGTAATTCCTTGTTAGTTTCTATAGCCCATATCAGATTTCATAACATTACAAAATAATGAGTGGTGATATAATGTAATCAGAAAACAGTATAAAATCTACGGAAAATTTTTAGTCAACTTTTCCTGATGAAAAGCCTTTTAAAAATGATCAAGATTTAGGCTGATATGTTGAACTGAAACCAAATCCTTTGTATGACTACTTAAAGATAATAAAAATAAATGAATTTAGCTTTTTTTTTTCATTTAAAATCAACTACTTAGCTGCTTCATGCCCATAGCCATAGCTGTTCAGGAGGTTGACATCTGAGGATCTTGTTTGAAGCCAGCCCAGGCAAGCAAATCCAATAGATTCTCATCTTCAATCAAGTAGATAAACAAGCGGAAAGTAAAATTGTGTCTCTTGTCATGAAGAACCAGCCTTAAGCCAAAATGCTAAGTGAGAGCAGGAGGTTCTGAGTTCAAATCCCATTTTTGGCACACACACACACACAAACCATACACACCTACAAACCACACCCACACAAGCACACACATTATAAACATATACACTATACACACACACACACCATACATACATGCAAATGCACAAAAAAATACAAAAACTACATAAGCATGATAAAAATTAAAAAATAAAATAAAATAAATTCCTATAGGTGGTAGACTAATTTCCCCCTCAGTTCCATTAGTTGAAATATTTGAAAGCTCTGGTTTACAGACATTTACATGATCACTGAAATATGCCAGAGAAGTAACTTAGCTTTATATTGTTTAAATGCAGTAAAAAATAGGATTATGGAATTTGAGGGTTCTCTTTAGTCTAATAATGTTTCAAAAATATATTAGCACTTTCCAAAGTAAAAATAATTTGTGTCACTGTAGTAAACTCAAAGCTTCACCTTAGGTCTTGCAGTTAAATCTACAGAAATATATTAGGGATGTATTTTCACTCTCTCTTCCGACCCTCTTCCACCATCTCTTCCTCCTTGTTGTCCACTTCCTCTTCTCCTCTTTCTGCTTCTCCTCCTCCTCTACCACTTCCTCCTCTTCTTCCTTCTTTTCATTTCCTTTTTGATGTGTATTGTATGAAAATATTTTTATGATAATATCATTGTTCCTTTTTCATTGCTAAACAATAAATCTAAAGTTTCTGAAACTGAAGTCACAGTGGTGAAAGTCGCGCCAAGGGTAGATTTTAGACCCTCAAAGAGGACATTTTAACATAACCATATTTAGTTATTGCCATGCAGAACTGCATAGTCCTGGACATGTGCACACTTCAGGGACATAGAATAAAAATTAACTTGACACACAGTAAAATAATTGAGCTAAGACTGAAACCGTTTTGGTGTGCTCTGTTGCACAGAAAGTGAGAAACAGCAAAGCTGATTTCAAAAATGTATGCTAAATACTAATTTATGTCATGGAATTTTTTTGGCATTTAAAAACATTTTACTGTTATTGTAGAGGTGATGTACAGAAGGGTTACAGTTATGTGAGCCAGGTAATGAGGACAATTCCATTTTAACCATGTCTCCCCTTCCTTGCTCTTTCCCAGTTTTTCCCTCCCATTCCCACCCATAAGATGTACAGTTGATTTTCTATATAGTGTCAAGTATCACTGTTGTATTTATTCACCCTTTGTTCTACCTTTTCTGTGCCCCTTTACCCTCCCCCAAAAGAAAGAAACAAACAAACAAGAAACAAGGGGGGGGACCAGCAACAACAGCAGCACAAAAACTCTTCTGTTTCCTGTTGTTTTTGGAGTCCATTTCATAAAATAGTTATATTTCCTTGGATTTGCAGATTTCTAGTATTTCTGTGATGTGTTCTGCCTATTTGAAGACACTTTAGGTTTTCTTCTTTGGGAATCTATGATCTTCTAAATAGACTGTTCCTTTTTTTTGGTTGACTAGGGAACTGGTGTTCAGTCCTTTCATTAAAATTTTCTTATGTGGGTTCAGTTCTTGTAGAAACCATTGAATGAAGATGCAGAGTTCAGTTGTGCTGTGCAATTGTAGTGTTAAAATTTCACTATCACATGAAAGTATTAAGGTAATTGCCAACTCTCTCCTGTCTTCTTACATCACTACTATTGAGCAGAGAAAGGTAATTGAGAGGATAGGATATTACATATGAATGTATACATATATAAAACAACATATTTATATATGTATGTATGTGTGTATGTATATATTCATATCATTATACTCAAAACATTCAACTTGGGGATTCCTGTTCTCTAAAAAAAATGGAGAGAAACAAGAAAAACAAAAAGAAGAAAGGCTCTCTACTCAGTGTTCAGAGATCAGGGTTATTTAGTATGACAATTTCTATAGGATTAGCCCAAGTTCGGACCACGCTAAGGGAAGTTCCTTAGTTCAGCATGGTAAGTTTACTCTGGTTGCTACTGGTGCCACGCAAATTTTCCCCACCAGACAGGGTGGGTTGGGGGACAGAGCAATTCTCAGCCATCTTTCCTATATGAGGGTACATCTTGGTACTGTTTTGCCGGGTGCTTCTCAGGCTGTGTGCTACTCCAAGGGGCATTGCTGTCTGTCCGCAGGAGTTTGTGGGAGCATTGGGAGTTGTAGTTTGCTGGAGCGGGGTGGTGTTTTTCCCAATCGTCTTTCCCAGGTAGGATTCCTGTGGTTGGTGTTGAGCTGGCCAGCAGTGTCTTTGTCTGGTTTCTCTACAGGTGGGTGCGCAGTCTCAAAATCAGATTTCTGTCTTCTATTGTTGTTCTCACCCTAGATGGCTCTTCAAGTTTGTTGCTCTCCCCATGCTGGAAGGGACCTAGTATGGAGCAGCTGCTGCTCAGCTCCGGATACCTCGATGTGTCTTCACAGATTTCTGTCTCCGCTCTTGAGATGCACTTTCAATTTGCTAGAATGTGTCTCTGTCTGCTTATAGTTTGATTGGTGTGACTAATGTGCCCTCCTCCTTCTCTCCCCTCCTCCCCACCTTTTTTCATATCGAATTAATTCATTTATTTCTCAATCTTGTAAATAGTAGTCTCCTTTTAGAGAATTTTCTTCTTTTTATCTCCTTTCTCGCAACTTTTTTTTCTCCATGATCAATGCTTCAGTCTTTTCCTCCTATGACAGCTCAATCTCCTTATCTAAATATATTTCCTGCAGAGAGTGAACTACACTTCTTGGAGTAGTTTAGAAAATATGCAATTTTGTTTTTCACTTAACTGTTTACGGTTTTCTGCATACACACATGCTGCTAGATTACAAATTTTATTTGGCATTTACAACCTAATAAATAATTAGGAACTGTTAGGAAACTTAACAGTTCACCACTTCTTTCTTTCATTTATTTATTATTTATATTTATTTATTGGGAAAAGGTGTGGCAATGTAGCTTAAGCTGGCCTTATACTTACAAGCCTTCTCCTTCAGCCTCCCAAGTACTGGCATTACAAGTGTGAGCCTCCTCATCTGTTTTATCAATGCCAGGTGTCATATGTGTTTATTATACATATGTGTTTATTATTGCATTCTTCTCACAGATATTTGCTGAATGTTCCAGCACTGGTTTGGGGAAGGTTACTATATAAATTACTGGTCTATGAAAAACAAAAGTGCTAATCAATTGTCCATTTCAGTTCAATAACACAATTGCAAAGCCTGAAAAGATGATGCAGCCTATTTGAGGGCAAGATTTGTGTTTCACTTACTTGATATCACCCAAAATCAAGATCATTCTTCTGAACAGCATATATTTCCAGTAGTATTCAATGTGCACTAAATATTTTAACTGTAGGCCTTGAAACCAAGACTATATGAATGGTACCCTCTAAAGTATTCATCATTGCTATTTTTGTGTTTTAGTAAGTTTTATAGATGGCAATTTTAATACCTAATGTTCATTGTTAACAGAATATTTCAAGGACTACTCTACATACATTGTATGTTTTAAATGAGTGTAAGTTTTGCAGGAGGTAATTATTTGTTGTTACCATTATCCCAATTGTATGTGTATAAAAAGAATCACCAAGAGGTTGATAATTTACCAAAATTCTTGTAATTGGAAGGAAAGCTAACATTGAAAGCCAGGCACCCTAGAAATATTGTTATATCTTTTTCACCTCTTTTGATGTTTTCTGTGTCAAAAGCAATGTCACTGATACCGGCTTTCTGGCAAATACTAGCAGAAGGCAGATTTCTCATTACTTACTCGAAAACTTCCATGTGCTACATATAAGCCTAGGTGAGCATTTCCTCCATGTATTTTATCACAATTGTTTCTTTAGCTTTGATTAGAAGATGTCAGTGGTTCACAAAGTTTTCAATATATTTTCTATAATTCTGTCTCTTGAAAAAGCTTATGAAACAAGTTTTTTTGTATTAATATCAGTTTGGGCAGGTAGTGGTTACATTAAAGGGTATAGTCTTTAAAACTTAACTTTTAATAAATTGACTTTTAATAAAATTGTTTTATAAAAATGAATATATTGATTTGTTATCTTTGAAAACATTTCTATATTTTAATCTAATATTACGTGTTAAAATGTTATTCCATATTCTCTTTTCATATCAGATTCATGATTTTTTTAACTTAAAATAATTTTGATCTAAGTCTTGGAGCTGTATAGAGTTCTCCCTGGTAAGCACTGGGTTATAAAGCTCACCATTTTCCTTCTTTTATCATAATATAAAAACCACTGTGCAATTATTGAGCAATTCAAAAATTGGAGGTATATTGCATTAAGCATGAAAATAGAATTGCAGTAAAATAAAACCTTCATTTTAGATATGTAAGAATATTTAAATGAAGGATTTTAGGTTAGTGATAATACATAACAAGTTTAGGAGCTGGGAAAGCACTTTATGGGCTGAAGAACAATGGTTTTAATAATCTCACAATCTGATATTGCAATGGGACCCATTAGACAATGGAGGAAAATGTAAAGTGTTAGGGGGTAAGAAATGTACTCTTTTTCCCCCCAAGGACCATTTGGATATTTATGAATGAAGGTAATCTTCATATCCTTCCCAGGGAACCACCCAGAGGCAAGTAGACACAGGAGGAAGATTATTATAAGGTTTATTAAAGGAGACGTATTTCCCTCCAGAGGAAGCATTTAGCACCTGTCCTATCCAGGTAGCAGGAGGGTCTGGGGGCAGGAAGTGAGGTAGGCTAGAGCTCAGGTGGATCTGGGTGGAGAGAGGGAGGGGACAGCTGCAGGGCGGGAACTCCAGGGCTGGGTGTAGCTCAGGTCTGGGTGGAGCTGAGGACCCAAAGGTGGGCAAAATGCTTACAATGACATCATTCAAAGCCACACAAGTTATCAATAAAGTCAAATAGCACCAGAAAGCCAATAAGAAACAAAGGTGAAGCAAATATCCCATCGGTGCTTTATGGCCCTTACATAGCCCACGGACTTGACATTCAGAATAATTGCTATAAAAATCAGAAGTAATATTTAGATGATAATTTCTATTATTTTCGTCTATTATTCCTCTTCTCTCACTGATTCTTAATTCATTTTTAATTCTTAAAATGTTAAATATATATGTAATTTCTTGTGAAATCTATAATTGTAATATGACTTAAGTACTGCCAGCAGAAAAACAGTCTCCTACTTGAAATCCATATGATTCTAGTCAAGTAAAATTATTGTTGTTGTTCCAGGTTACAATAGGTCAAATAAACTGACTACCAAAAGTCTGGTTAATCTTCATATTGGTTATGCCGTATAAGTCCTTCTCATGACTACTTTACTGTCAATATGACTGGCTATGGTATGCCTATATATTTGAACAAATGTTGTTTGGTATATGATACTGATGGCATTTTTTGAGATTAACATGTGAATCTACTAGACTAAGTATATTTCTTCATTAATCTACTAATTTTTTGTATTTTTAATTAATTAATTAGCTAATTAATTAATTATTTGCTAGTCCTGGGCTTGAACTCAGAGCCTGGGCACTGTCCCTGAGCTTCTTTCTGTTCAAAGCTAGCACTCTACCACCTGAGCCACAGTGCTACTTCTGGCCTTTTCGGTTTATTATGTGGTGTTGAGGTATGGAACCCAGGGCTTCATGCATGCTAGGCAAGCACTCTACCACTAAGCCACATTGCCAGCCCTACTAATTATTTTTCTTAATACAGTGTGTGTAAGTTTCATCCAATGAAGTGATTGTTCAAATACCTGTTCATCTTATAACCAGGATATTTTAATGTTGTTGAATTGAAAGAGTTCTTTATACTGTTACATATTAATTATTTATTACATAGATGGCATAAAATATTTTCTCTTATTGTATGGTCCATGATACTTTATGTTTTTTTTATTCTTCCAAGTACAAGTTACATAGCAAGGATTTTGCCACTGTTCTATAAGTCTATAAGTGCAATCAATCTTGGGGGAGGGAAGAAAAAGAAACAAAAAAACTTTATCTTCCATCTAACATGGATGAACTTCATTGAGGCTATAGAATAGTAGTGGTCCATTTTCAGTGTATACCAACATACTGATGTGACTTTTCAATGATGCATAAATAGCAGATTTCCTCCTCAGCTGTTCATAATTAGCCACTCTTAGTGTCTTGGAAGTGAGTTGTAATGAATAAAAATTTTTGGTCTACCTGCTCTTGAAGGTTGTTTTTGCTGTATCCATTTAAGCCTAATCAGGAAAGTAGTAATTTCATTATGTGATAAATGATTCCTTTTTCTTTCCATACATGTGATATGTTAAAATCTAGGTATATTCTCTAATGTTCCCTGGTCAGATCTTAATCTATACCAGAGCTCATTGGTATGCTACAACTGTCTTGTTGATAGTTTATGGTTTTGTGCTTAAAATATCTTTCCTTTTTTCCAAGACATTTAGAAATCTCTGTTGTGATTCTTTTACCAGAGAATAAACTCCACACCATAAACTTAACTCCACAGGAATAACTTTCTATGACCTCCAGAATGTTTCATGTTGATTTTCCTAGTACCATGAAAGTCTCTGGGTTTTGGGCACAAGAATGAGGATCACTTTTCCGGAAGCTGGCAACTGCCCTACAGCATTTTATTACTTTGACTCGGTACAACCCATGTCCTCCATCCATGTAACTCAATAGATGCTTTGAAAACGTATTCCACCTATAGAACATCCTGTCTCCAGATGACAGAGTGGCCTATCTCATTACATATGAAGTAAAATAATTTATATTTTACGTTAGATAAGGGTATCTTAACATTGTACACAATTCTTTTTTCTTAACAACCTTGATGATATCATGAATTTCTAAATCTTCACAAGGTTTATTAAAGCCACTTTCTGAATTCCAAATAGAACCAACATGCTAAGATTTATTTAAAATTTAGCATATAGAACCACAATTATTGAACACTAAATATAAACACTATCATACGCTCACAAGAAAAATAATGCGCTTATGTGTGACTTATTAAAGTCAGGAAAATAAGTCATATTTTATGTGTCAGTGCTGGAGCTTGGATTCAATGCTTTATGCTCTCACTAAGGTTTTTTACTAAGACTTGAGAGCTTTACCATTTGAGCCACACCTTCACTTCCAGTTGTTGTTGCTGTGGTTGTTGTTTTCTGATTAATTAGAGACAAGTCTTATATATTTTTCTGCCAAGGTCAGCTTCAAGCCAGGATCTTCAGATCTCAGCTTCCTTAGTAGCTAGTCTTACATGCAAATCCAGCTATAAGATTGTTTTCATTCAGACTAATGTAATTGAGGAGAGAGACAAAATAAATCCTTAGATAAACATTTATGAACTTCATAAAATTGAAAATATCAAGACACAAAGATCATGACAGGAACGTGAAAAGAAAGGAGAATAAAGGATTTACTGAATACCTGGAGAGATGAAAATTTATTAAGAGAAAAGCAAAGAATAAGGACAACATATATTAGAGATTTGGCAATATTTTCTTTTCATAAGTGAAACACAAGGACAGGAAGAGTGTTTGTGGGATCAAAGCACAGCAAAGATGGAAAACAGACTTAAATTTGGTCAAGTTTCTACAGTGTTTAAACAAGTTCTTTGTATCAAGTGGAAGTATCAAGCAGAAGTCTATGTTTATATGATAATTACTTGTTAGCATGTTTCTTCTCAATAAAATATCAGAAAATTAAGAAATAATATGTTCCACAATATATAATGTGTGATCAAACATCAGCAGTAGCCTTACAAAGGAAACTATAACAATAAACCAAAAGAAAACCAATTGATATAGACCCCCAAAATACATATATTTTTCAGTGATATTACTGATGAGGAAAATATTTGTAAGGTTTATTGAATAACCAAACTAAAATCTTAACATAAAATTCTCTAAGAATTGAATTTATTTTCAAAAGAAAGCATACTAACTAATTTCAAGTAAATTTCTGAGGAAATTTTGAAAAGAAAACACATACTTTCAAAAAGACCAAAGCAAATATATAAGGATTGTCATGAGCAGGAGTTGAAATACCTGGACTCCATGGTACAACCCTTGTTGTCACTGTATTTGATTCCAGTGCCCTGCATCTTGTATATACATTTTTCTAATTTGGGGAGGGAAAGGGAAATAACAAAATGCTGAAACAAGGATACAGGATGACCCATTGTAACAATGGGATGTACAAGACACTTTGCTGAAAATGAACTTTACAACTTTGCTGAGGGGGGCAGAGAAAGGAGGAGTTGGGGAAGTGGGGAGGAAAGGGATGGTAGAAGAAAAACAAAGGAGGGGATAACAATGTTCCATAGAAAACAGACTCATTACCTTGCTCATGTAACTGTAACCCCTCTATACAGTATCTTTACAATTAAAAAGTATATATTTTAAAAAAGACCAAGCAAAAGTTTGGTAGAGGAAAAATATTGAAAAAAATGTTGCCTAAAAATTATTATCATATATAATCAATGTCATCACTACCCATATACACAAAGCTCATTAAAGACTAAGAGGAATAAACCAAGATAAACACATAAATAAAAAAATATTTTTCTACTATAAAGTCATATTTAAAACTATTGTATGAAATACTATAATTTTAAAGTTATATGCTATATAATTTTATATATTTATATTATTAATATATATATATATTGCTAAGAATATGTATAAAGACTTAAAAATCTAGATTAATGATGAATTATTCCAGATGAATCACAAAAAATAATAGCTCATTTGTCACTAAAAGTAAGGAGGTGAACATTTACAAAAATGATGGCTAAGATACTTCATAGAAATAGATGATAAAACTGACTTTTTCATAGAAAGAATAATTGTAAACATCAATGTCACACTCTGTTATCTAGTCTTTATTTTCTGTAATGTTTTGATCATCCTTATTTTGTTTTATCTTGCCTCAATTGCTATTACTTTAAACTCTGTCCTGAAGCCTGTTGTTGTAGAATTACATCTGAATATTTTATTTGAATACATATCTCAGTCAAAAAAGGATATCAAAAGGCAACAGAAGGGTATTATAAAATGAGGAGTAAAACATTTTCAACCTAATATACCTTATTAGCCTAAACTATTTTTATGAGAATTAAGAAAAATGAAGGAAAACCAAGTTAATGAAGTTTTAGATAACCATATCTCTATAATTACAACCTGTATAAGGACTTTAAAAACACTAATTCAAGTTTCTTCTGGAAACAAAAAACTTACATATATACATATTTATCAGCTGTAGCTTTTTATCAAGAAGAAACAAGAAAAGAAAGTTGCATATGAAAAATATAAATATTAATTTTATATTATTCAGTTTTTTATTTTTGTATGTTTTTTATTGTAAAAATGCTGTACAGAGGGGTTACAGTTACATGAGCAAGGTAATGAGTACATCTCCTATTGAGCATTGTTGGCTCCTCCTTTGTTTTCTCCCTACCATACCTTCCCTCCCACTTCCACAACTATCCCCCCCCTCCACAGCTGAAGTTACAAAGTTCGTTTTCAGCACAGTGTTTTGTACATCTCATTGTATAATCCTTCCAAAGAAAATCTTACACTGGGATGTTTTTAGTTAACAAAAAGAGAAAGGGAGAGGCTTGGTAAGATTCTGCAGTGATTTTCCTTTAGTCAGTAACAAATATATAACAACAATTTAAAAATATAATTTAATATAATTTTAATAGACCAACTTAAATTTTTCTCTCTCTTTATAAAATGATGATCACCATCCATTTCTTTTTCCTAATATAACCATGCCACCCCCTCATCCTGAGAAGTGGTCGTATATACTTCTCGAATTTGGCTAGCCATAATGATTTTTACATGAATATTACAATAGCATTGAAGCGATGAATATCCGAAGATTTACAGACTAGAACATAATAGGATTTGCAACTTCTACATGAATCTTTCGGATGATATTAAGGTCATTTCTTAGAATGGGAGGGTCATACAGTGAGCTCAACAAATGCTGAGGTCAAATGTAGGTACTTAGTGGCCACCTGAGAGTGAGCCATTTGCAGCCTCCAGCCAGATTCATTCTTCAGATGCCTCCAGCACCATCTGTTTCTGAACTACATCTGCATGGAGGACTCAGAGTGGAGTTCACCTTGCTATTTCTTATTAGCAGAAGGAAATGTCAGAGATGATCATAAAATGTTATCTTAAGCTAATAAGTTGTGGAGTGATTTGTTTTGTGGTAAAGTAGTCTCTGAAGCAATGTTAAATGTTCCTAACAGATGGGCAAAACAAAAATAAAATCTCCACATCCCTGGTCAGTTTTGTTGTATGTCTGAAAAAAGTGTGGTCTCTGGGGTTTAGGAGGTGTTTTGTCTTTCAAATTTCCTTTCCTTGGGGGAGCTTTTAAGCTCATGGTTGCTATATTGTCATCATTTGGAAGAGTTCATTTTTTCTTCCCTGACAAACATTCTATTTTTTAATCTTTGCTCCTGAGCTGCACCCGAGACTTTCAACCCAATGTAATGTATTATGCATGAAGACAAAGTTAAATAATTACAAGGAAAATGAAGAGGATACATGGGGGCTATGCATCACCATTCTAAATTGCAGATAAAGGCATGTCACAATTAAATGTGACACAAACAAGCTCATTTTTACATAGATTGCTGTACATTAGGCTGTATATTATTATGTGTCTGTTTTCCTATGTCATTGTTTCCATAAGAAATTCCATTTTCAATATAGAGCACTTAAATAATTAAATAAAGTTTTATAGCTCAGAATAGCTGCATAAAATAATTTTTATACTTTCATGGAAATTTAAAGTTTTATGTTCCTAATACCACTCTGATAAATTGGGGAACTTTTAAGCATCATGTTTAATCTTCAGCAGCCTTTTAAATTAATTGAATCACATGTTTTCAAAATATTTTAAACATTGAATATCTTAAAGTATAATTTAAGCTATGATTCTCAGCAATGTAAGGAATATATTATGATCTCAATCTAGATTTGAAATACTAACAGGTCCTATGGAATTCTTTTTTGTCTCTGTATCACTGAAGTAGGCTTACATTTATTTAATGATAATATTTTGATTAGCATTTTTTCCCTTCTTTTTGAAAACTCCTCTCATTTTTGCAGTTTTCTTTAGAGTATGCCACCTCCTGGTCTAGCTGCCACTTTGTGCGGTCTTGTAATCGGTTCTCTGCTTGAATTCTATGGTGTTATTCCAAACATTGTAGACTTCTTTTTGAAGTATGTGGCTCACATTTCACACAGATCCTTTAGGAAGATTTCCTTGCATAGTGGGAAGTTTCTGACATGTGGGTTTTTTGAGTCCCTTGGCTTTAAACTTGGCTCAGAGCAGATGGTACTGCTAGAGAGAGCAACAACACAGCTTTGGGCTTGAAAATGTTAGTGTACACATGATGTTTTCTCCCCTCAGGACCAGTATGATTGATGGAACTTTGGAAATTAAAAAAAAATGAGAAAAATGGAGCATTCACATTTGGCTATTTGCTGAGAGAGAAAGAGAAAGAAAGGGAGAGAGGAGAGAAGGAGAGAGAAATATATCAAAAAAGAATGAGACACACTTCAATGTTTCAGTGCCAAATAAAAGTCCCTTGTCATCTACAGTGACTTGCTTCTAAGCTTTAAAACTGCTAATTTTAAGGGAGCCTATAAATAATAAACTTAGGAAAATGAAATTGTTGTGTAGACCTCAGATGTCTATTAACCTTACTATTATACAGAATGGAAACTCAAGTGACTTAAAACCCTGCCCGAAATAAAGCAAAAGAAAAAAAAAGATGAGTGTAGAATTAAAATACCATGTTTTATATTAAGTAATATTGAAAGGAAATGTTAAAATTGATAACTAATGGTGAATAATTAGATGCAATATCACTGCAGAATTATTGAGGACAGTGGTGTTTCTGGTGTGTGTGTGTGTGTGTGTGTGTGTGTGTGTGTGTGTGTGTGTGTGTGTGAAAGACAGAGAGACACAGAGACAGAGAGAGAAGGAGACAGAGAGATGGATGTGGAAAAAGAAGTGAGGTAAAAGGAAATACTTAGGTAAATTCTTAATTGCAGAAAATATTTTCCCATATATTATTCAAGGCAATGGATTTAAACAGGAAACATAACGGTTGTATATGTAATTGTTTAATACCAGAACATACAGCTAGCAATAAAAATGTAGTAGATTGATATTCAAGAGTGCATTTACTAATATACACACATACTTAAATTAAATAAATAGGCAGGCAGGCAGACAGACATATAGAAAGACAGAAACAGAGAGCCCTGTAAATTATTCTGACCCTAGATTGGATCAGAACATTACCTTGCCTTTCATCATCTTATTACTTTTGTATAGGTTGAGAAAGAAGCTTAGGTAAATAATATAGGCTGACACAGGTAGCCAAATACTCCCCCCTTAAAAATTCCAATTTATTGGGTTCCTGGGATTAAAAAAAAGTTATGATAATACACAACAGAAATGGGAATGAAAATTTTGTAACAGGAAACTATGAAACATAGCCTGATGACATTTAACAGAGAACTTTAGATATTTTGGAGAAGCACAAGTTTTCTTACAGTAGAGGCTGAATTTATATCACTGCTTTTAAGATGCTTATCACTACTTTGGAGACCACACTGGGAGGGAGTAAGTTGTGAAGGTGGGAGGGAAGGGATGGTAGTGGAAAAAACAAAGGAGGAGGCAACAATGCTCAATAGGAAATGTACTCATTACCTTGCTCATGTAACTGTAACCCCTCTGTACAGTATATTTACAATAAAAAAGTACAAAACAATTAACTGCTTTATAAGTAGTCATGAATATTTTAAAAATTCAGGCAGAAAACACCTGAATTTATGTCATTATTAACATTTTTTAGATGTGGAAGCTGATATAAAGTAATGTGAAACATCCCCCCCCTCAAGAAAAGTTAAGTAAAACTCTGATTTTGTAAAACAGATGCAAACCCTTATTCTTGATATATACGATTTCTTGCATCTATAAGCAGTAAAAACAGGTTTTTGTAAATTTAATATTTGTGTCCAGTATCTCATTTACCACTGAGAAATTTGACATAGAAAATGATATTTGTTTGTAGAAAACTATAACCGTTTAATAGTTTGCTTCTAGGTATAGAATTAGAGATTGAGGGCTGGGAAGGTGGCTCAGTGGTAGAGCACTTGCCTTGAATGCATGAGGCCCTGGGTTCGATTCCTCAGCACCACATAAGTAAAAAGAAAAAAACCGGAAGTGGCACTGTGGCTCAAGTGGTAGAGCACTAGCCTTGAGCTGAAGAGCTGAGGGACAGTGCCCAAGCCCAGAGTTCAGGCCCCATGACCGGACCCCCACCAAAAAAAATTAGAGATTGACTTATATTGATTTAACCATGTTATAAACTTATAATGTAATATAAAAATAAAAAGTACAAAATTCAAAATTTTATTATTTGAATTTGTAATATATATCATGAAAAATAAATAAATTCTGCTAATTAAAAAATTAAATATTCTCATGACATCTTGGTTAACTTCCAAAATTTGTGGTGAATTATATTGCTTTTTCATTCTCCTCCTTGAAAAAATATGAATATCATTCTCCTCCTTGAAGAATATAAATTGAAACATTTCTAAAAGTAAAGGTCTATCTTTCTTAGGTAATAAATTTTAATTTAGTGTTAAAACCATTTCACATCTGATCATTCTTTCATAACTGTGATTCCTTCATAATTGACCATAACAATAGGTGCCAATATACAAAATCATATCACTTTGAAAAATGAAAAAGTGAATGTGTAAAGTATATCCTCTAGTAAATGAAGGTTAGGCTTATGTAAAATTCTATGTATTTGTCTAGCAATGAAAGAGCAATTAAGAGGTGAGGTACAATTTCAAAAAAAATTGTAGAAAGAGAATGCTCAGGAGAATTTCAGTGACCAGTTGGTTTGAAATAAACATAAACCATAGAAAGATAAGAAAGACATGCCAGTGGCTAGAAGGATATGCTTAAAGGAATATGCATTTTAAAGCAATATGAAATCAAAACAGTGCTTTCTTTGCAGAAGATAGTAAAAAAAAAAAACCATGATGCTAATAACGACATCTAAGTGGCTTTAAGATTAGTAACATGTATATCATTGCCTAAATATATATACACCATAGACATCCAGGCTAAAGAAAGAGTTCCTATTTGCATAATGTTTATTTTTCTTTATTTCTAGTAAATGAACGCTGTCTTTTCCTTAACTTTTTCAACTTGTTATGTATCACTTTCTACTTTTAATATTTTCAAAGAATTGCTCTGAATTATGATATTAATTTTTATATTATAAGAAACAAAGTAGAACCTTGTGACTTCTTTGGATGATAGTGTGAGCAACTTGGTATCATTAGAGAAATGTGATGTGTTCTCACTAAAAATATTTTGATGGATCAGAGAATGCCATCAAATAGAAACAAAAGAAATCACAATCTTCTGCCAGAGTGTGTGTGTGTGTGTGTGTGTGTGTGTGTGTGTGTACAGGGGTTTGAACTCAGGGTCTGGACACTGTCACTGAGCTTTTTTGTTCAAGCCAAGTGCTCCTCTACTTGAGCCACAGATTCAATTCCAGCTTCTCCCACCCCTACTCATACCCCAACTTATAATACCACCACCCCACTCCCCATCAGTGATTAGTTGGAGATAAGATTCTCATGGTCTTTCCTGCTATATCTGGCATTGAACCATGATCCTCAGATCTTAGACTTCTGAGTTAGTAAGGATTATAGGTGTGACCCACTGGCTCCCCTCGTTTTGCTAAAATTTTAAGCTAAACGTTAGATTGGCTCAATCATTTCCTTCATAGTCTTTCTTTAATAAAATATTTTTGATTCAGAATAAGTATTTAATGCTTAAGATATTATTCATCTGGTCTCAAATGCTAATAAGGTAATCTGGTAACTCAGATGAAGCTTTAGCAATAAACTAGTGATGTAAACATTTCCTTATATTAAAACAAGTTTTCTCAAAACAATCATATATCATCATTCTTCCTGATTAAATTCTTAAACTTTAACCTTGTTTTCTCTATTGTGAATTTGCATAGTTCAAGAAAGCCCTTTTTCCCTGTAGACATCACACTTTGATTCTGTAATGTATGGAGTTAAGTCTTATTCTTCTCTCCTTTTATTTTATGCATGTTATATGTGTGTGTTCAAACTAAAGAAAAGTGCATTTATGAGCATTGAAAGTTAATTATATCATCAACCTCCCACCACTATAATCAAAATATGGAAGATTCTTATTATCCCCATCATGCTCAAGAGTTTCCTCACAACACAATTCCCAACAATGTGCCAACTGAATGTCCTCTGATAGAAATGAAGCTGTTAATCTTTGCTAGATTCTCAAATAAATAGTTCAGTTCCAGGATGCATTCTTTTATATTCAGCTGCTTTCACTCAAGATAATGATGCCGAGATCCTCAGTGTTGCTGTTGAACAAACATACCATTATCTTTTTTTTTTTTGTTTTAAAGTTTCATTTATGTTGTTTCAAACTTAGAGTTCCTATGAATAAAGATGGTGTGAATGTTCATGTTCAAATGTTTGTATGGACAAATGTTTGCATTACTTTAAATACTTAAGAGTAGAATGGCTGTGACTTGTGGTAAGTATATGTTTATATGTTTAACTTTAAAAGAAAGTGTGAAACTGTTTTCCAAAATGTTTGTATAATTTTACAACCCCACTAGTAACATTCAAGAGTTCCAGTCACTCCACAATCTTGCCAGCATTTGGGTATTTCAGTCATTTTAAATGTGAATAGAAACTTTTGTTTCTCATGTTAAATTATATATTGGAAATTTTTTCTTCAGTTCTATGACTTTTATCTCATTTTGTCATGTGACTAGAAAAACATATTGTTTTATTTCCTTGGGCTTTAATAATTTATTTTTGTTTTATTTATATTTTCTGTACACACCCATTAGGATATATATATATATAAATGTATTATATGTTTATATGTTTAAAATTTATACATTTATTTATATAAATAAATATATATATGTATATATTTCTCCCAGTTGGCAGCTTGCCTCCTTTTTTTTTTTTTTTTTTTTTTTTGGTTGGTCGTGGGGGCTTGAACTCTGGGCCTGGGCGCTATCCTTCAACTCTTCACCTCAAGGCGAACGCTCTACCACTTGAGCCACAGAGCCACTTCCAGTTTTCTAGTGGTTTATTGGAGATAAGAATCTCACGGACTTTCCTGCCCGGGCTGGCTTTGAACTGTGATTCTCAGATCTCAGCCTCCCTGAGTAGCTAGGATTATAAGCGTGACTTCCTTTTTTTTTTTTTTTTTGTCGGTCGTGGGGCTTGAACTCTGGGCCTGGGTGCTGTCCCTCAGCTCTTCAGCTCAAGGCGAGCGCTCTACCACTTGAGCTACAGCGCCACTTCCGGTTTTCTGGTGGTTTATTGGAGATAGGAGTCTCATGGTCTTTCTTGCCCGGGCTGGCTTTGAACCGCGATCCTCAGATCTCAGCCTCCTGAGTAGCTAGGATTACAGGCGTGAGCCACCAGCGCCCGGCGTGACTTCCTTTTTTATAGACACTGTCTATGCTCAGAATATCCAGAAAAAGATAGCAGATTTTAATTTGAAGCATAAAATTTCCATTTAATATTTGGAAGGTTAATTTATTTCTAAACACGTTAAAAAGAGTTCATAACTCAAGGAACTAACAGTGTTCTGCTGTGTTCCTCTACATTTTATATTTAATATTTTTGATTAGGACTATAATACACAGCACCATAATCCACTTTACATAGGATTATAATACACTTAGCACCATAATCCACTTTACATAAGATATAATTTAAAACAGTATCTATTTCCTTTGTTTATAGATATCTAAGTGGATTGAGCCTTGTTTTGTGTATTATCCTTTCACCATTGAATTGCTGGGGAAATCAAAGCAACTCAATAATTTTAAGTTAGTAGGTCTGTTTCTGGAAGCTCTGTCTTCTGTTGTTTCTAAATCTAACTATACTATATTATTTATTCTACCTTTTCAGAAAAAAATTAAATGATTTAAATTTTATAGCATGTAAGCCAGGTGCCGATGGCCCACGCCTGTAATCCTAGCTATTCAAGAGGCTAAGATCTGAAGATTGCAGTTCAAAGCCAGCCTGAGCAGGAAAGTCCATGAGACTCTTATATCCAATAAAACACTAGAAAACTGGAAGTGGTGCTGTGGCTCAAGTGTTAGATCACTTGCTTTGAGTGCAGGGACAGTTCCCAAGACCAGAGTTCAAGCCCCATAACTGACCAAATAAATAAAATAAATAAAAATTATAGTAGGTAATTTTTATCATATTATATCTCTAAGTTGTTTTGTTATTTTTTTCATTTTATTTCTTTCACATTGTCATATGATTTTGAGAATTTCCTTGTCAATTTCTATTAAATATTTTAATTAGGAATATATTTGTAATGTGTGAAACTTTAAGAGAATGTCTAACAATGTTGAACTCCCAATTATTCATATTTTGTCTTTTTTAATTTACATGAGCCATGATTTTTGTTTTACAATACAGTTGTTGAACATATTTTGAAATTTTTCTTTATGGCAGTAAGGATTGAACACAAGGCCTCACATATACTAATCTTCTACTTGAGGCATACCTCCAGACTTATAATTTTAATTTTGTTTTGGGGATTAAGTCTTCCTAATTTTTTCCAGTTGGCCTTCAACTTGAGATCTTCTTGTATTATGTTTTCATGCCATTTTAAATTATATATTATTTTAACTACTTGGAATTGTCTTTTTTATATCATTTTTCATTAAACTTTGATATTTAAATATTGCTGAACTTCTTTAGCACACCTAATATCTTAAATATATACCTTTAGAGGTTTGTTTGTGAATCAGGTTATCATATATCATAAACATACTATCATAGTTTTCTAATTTTATAGCCACTAATCCTTTTATTTTTCTTATTAAGCTATCCAGAAGTTCTTGTCAAGTGTTGAAAAATAGTAATTTTTAAAATCTTTTCTAAACCTTATGCTTCAAGCATGAAGTTTTCAATATTTGAGAAGGTTATTTGCTCAGTGTGAAAACTGCAAATATATACATGTGTTTTCCACATATTATTCCTTATTCTATTGGTCCTATATTATATACTGCTGCTTAGATAAGCCCTTGATTCATTATTACTCTTCTAATATAATGGGTCAATAAATATTTAAAATTTATTAGAATAAGAAAAGGCAATTTCTTCACATACTTGGCATTTCAGTTGCTCTCCAGTTACACAGGTCCACATTTCTCATTTATATAATTATTCTTCTTCCCAAACAATTCATTTAATATTTTTGCATGTGGATAGGCTGAGAATAAATTACTTCAGCCTTTGCAACTAAATGGTTGGGTTTCTTTCCCTATAATAATGTAAAATTTTTATTCCATATCCTTTGGTAATGTTTTATGGGGAAACTACTGTCATAATGATTTTGTTTTTATGCATATAATTAATCTTCCACTTCTGCTTTAACCACAGATGCTCCTAGGAGTCCTCTTAGAAGAGGAAGTAAAACTGGCCAAAAGACACAGGAACAAATGCTCAATATCTTGGCCATAAATGAAGTATAAAACAGATAAGAAAAGAAAACAACAACAACAACAACAACAAATTGAGACTCCATCTCACCCAAGTTAGAATAGTCAATACTTGTTATTGCAAACAGCAATAAAAGGGAACCCTAATGCACTGTTAGTGGGAATGTAAACCTGTTCAAACACTCTAGAGATCAATGGGAAGGTTCTAAAAATGTAAACATAGCCCTATCCAATGATGCAGAAATTCCACTTCTGTGCATTTACCTAAAAGATTACAAACCAGAATACAGTAAAGCCACCAGCACAACCATGTTAATTGTAGTACTATTTGCCATAGGCATGGAAGCAATACTGACATTCCTCAATGGATGAATGGATCAATAAAATGTTGTATCCATACATAATGGAATTATACTCATCTATTAAAATGATACTTTACCATTTGTAAAGTAATGACAAGACCTGCCTGGGGGCCGGTGGCTCACAACTGGAATATTAGCTACTCAGGAGGCAAAGATCTGAAGATCTCAGATTGAAGCCAGCCCAGGCAGAAAAATCCCCTTGAGACTCTTATCTTCAATAAACTACTCAAAAAATCCAAAAGTGAAGCTATGGCTCAACTGTAGAGTGCTAGCCTTGAGCACAAAGAGGCTCAGGGACAGTACCCAGGCCTTGAGTTCAAGCCCTAGGATTAAGAACAACAAAAAAAGGCAAGACCTGTAAAAAATATATATTAAGTGAAGTGAACCAGACCCAGAGAGACAAAAACTGCATGTTTTCCCTTATATGGGGAAGCCAAATTTCCTTTTTTTTTTTTTTTTTTTTTTTTTTTGCCAGTCATGGGGCCTGAACTCTGGGCCTGGGCGCTGTTCCTCAGCTCTTCAGCTCAAGGCTAGTGCTCTACCACTGGAGCCATAGTGCCACTTCCAGCTTTTTCTGTTTATGTGGTGCTGAGGAATCGAACCCAGGGCCTCATGCTTGCAAGGCAAGCACTCTACCACTGAGCTACCTTCCCAGCCTATCTTATAAACTTTAAAGTAAGTATGTTGGGTAGTATGCAAGTGAATACAAATATAACTAAAATATGTTAGAGGCATCTGGGTTGGTTCCATGTCTTAGCTATGGTGAATAATGCTGCAATAAACATAGCTGTGCTGTTAGCTTTAGTATGGTCTTATTTGTGATCATTCAGGTAAATGCCCAAAAGTAGATGAATGGATCAAAAAATGTGACACACACACACACACACACACACACACACACACACACACACACACACACACACACACACACACAATGGAATTCTATGCCTCCATCAGAAAGAATGACATTGCCCCATTTGCTAGGAAATCGAAAGACTTGGAAAAAATTTTATTAAGTGAAGTAAGCCAGGCCCAAAGAAACATAGGTCCCATGGTTTCCCTTATTTGCAATCACTAGTATATATCTGGTACAAGGAGAAAAGGTCATATAAGACGATATTAGACAAAATGAACCCCAAGGTAAGGACATAAGTGTTTTTTTTTCTTTCTTGCTATTGTTTCGATTGTATTTACGTGGTGATTGTTTTGTTGCTTTGTATGTTCCTCCCCCATGATATAACCCCTGTTTTCACTGTATTTGATGTTGGTATAGTTTGGGGAGGAGAAGGGAAAAAACACATTGTTCAAATAGGGATACAGGTGGTCCCATTGCAACTATGAGTTGTACAAGATGCTGTCAAAAAACAAACTTTCCAACTTTGGTGGCTGTGGCGGGGGGAGGGAATGAAGTCATGGAGATGGAAGGGCAGTGATAGTAAGGGAAAAACAAAGGAGGAGGCAACAATGCTTGATAAGAAATGTACTCATTACCTTGCTTATGTAATTGTAACCCATCTGTACAGTATTTTCACAATAAAAGAACATTAAAAATAAAAACAAAATATGTTAGATTCAATAGAGAACCTAAATAATCTTATGCTTATTCAACGTTCACCACACTCTAAGCATTTCACGCAAAGAAATAT
Source organism: Dipodomys merriami (assembly GCF_024711535.1). Lineage (NCBI taxonomy): Eukaryota > Metazoa > Chordata > Mammalia > Rodentia > Heteromyidae > Dipodomys > Dipodomys merriami. The sequence goes on from NW_027206401.1 coordinate 44,063,727, forward strand.
CATATTTGGAGAAAGGAGCATGAAACACACTACCAACCTCTCCAACTTGAAACTCAGTGCTGGATGTAACCATATTCCTGGAATCACCAGGCTAATTTTCACACAATGAGTCACTGCAGGGACATTAAGTAGATGGCAAATATATTATTATGATGGCAAAGACCCTTTCCCCAACCTTGGGCAGCAGAGCATAGAGCAAGACTCCACCAACTCATGAACAGGTCCTGGAAACTGCTGCATTATTTCCTTTTAGAGATAAGTGCAGGGGGTGCTAATTTGAGACCCAGGACCAGGTAGAAAATAAGTGCCCCCATATCCAAGCAGTCAGTTATACTTGACCTAGTTTCAGGTATAAAACTGAACAGTGACAAGACAGATTGAGCTTTAATAGGCAACCCAGGCTTAGCATGAATCTGTTGTACCATTATACATAGACTATACAGGCCTCTGGGATTGTGAGATACAGGTATGACTCAGATTAAGGTCAATTTTGGCAGCCAATAGCTCATCTCCCGACCATAAATGGCAGAGTTATTAACAAGAGAATACCTAAAGACAGAACATCTACTCTTAACCTGGTACTAGACCTGTGACCTCACAGAATTGGCTTCTATTTAAGCATGGATCACCAAGATCTGTGGCATGAACCACTCTTTTGAGACTGTGGAGTTCTTTGCATTTCTGAGCTTAGTGGGCAACCCAGTTTAGTACTAATTTAGTGTCCAATGAAACATCATTATTAACATTATCCCAAGCATATGTTTCATAATGTAGAGGAAGACTTCATTCTCAGGGTAGTAAACATAAAATTTTGCCTTGTAATATAGCCCTAAACTGTGAAACTCAAAAGTAGAATGATCTCAACAACCCTTCTTCTCAGTTAAACCAACAGACAGAGCCCCTAGAAAAATCCCTATGAAAGTAACCTATACAACACCCCAGATTACTGAATTTCTATATCAGCTAGCATTACCTGTGGTTGGTTATCACAATCTTGACCCACTAATGCATCTCAGTATTAGGCAAACCATACACTGATGCTGTGTGCTCACATTGGCAAGCTATAGATTCAGAGTTTGACATGATTTACAGCATTGGGGAACACTGGAATGCCAGAGCTTAAGTGTAATCCCTTCACACTGATGGGTTCCAGAGCAGGATAGAACACCTCAGTGCCCAAGTCTACGCCGGCAATGGATGAGAAAAGAAGCCTACCTGAGCACCAGGGAATAAGTTGGTAAGGTCTAAGCACCCTTCATAGGGACTCCCTGGTTCAGGCTGTAGATTGGGATAAGACTTGGCTTGGATTGCCCTCTAGTGATAAAAGGGTAATAACACATCAACAACAGATTCAAAGCAAACCTGGATGTAGTACGTCACCTAATGTTGAAATGCTGGAAGTGACTACAAGCTCAGAGAAAGTAATTATGAAAATAACTAGGAACTCTAAAATAATCAACTAACCTATCATTGACCAGCAGAGGTTACATATTAGCAACTATGAAGGGATTTCTGGAACTTGAACTAACCCAATATTCAAAATAAAGTTCAGAGACTGACCAGAAAACAGTTAATTTGAGAAAAAATCTCAAAAGAGGAATATTTAACACTTATTTTTAGGACACAATACACTTTGCACTCCATCTCTAAGAGGGAAAGACAGAGATAGTAACAACTTCAAGCATAATTAATAGAATTTATAGAGCTGAAAAATTATACTTGAAGATTAAAAACATAGAAAACATGAACACAGGATATTAAAAGGAAGTAGTGAAGTAAAAGAAATGCACTTGTGAATAAACACAGTTGAGACTGAACATAGAGAAAAGAGTGAGAAGAAATGAAGAAAGTATGGAGGACTAGATGGAAAACACCAAGGGAACAAATGCTCGCATAGTTGAGGTTTGATTCAGATGTGAGAATGCCAAAGAAGTAGAAAACTTAATGAGCTGATAATAGCAGAAAACTCTCTTTATCTTCAGCAGCATGTGAATATGCACTAACTTCTCACAGAGTGAAGAAAAGCTAGAAATTATCTTCTTAAGTTCTCAAACAGCACAAATATGTCTGTGTATATTTTTGTTTCTTCTGCAGAGTACTGGTGTTCCTGGACTAAGCAATCAGGCAAGAGAAACAAATTAAGATTATCCATGTCAGAAAAGAGAAGTAAAATTTTCCCTGTTTGAAGATGATGTTTTATATGTAGAAAAGTCCAAAGACTCCATCAAAAAATGTCAGACCTAAAAAATAAATTAATTCAAGTTGAACAATATAAAAATCAACATACAGATATTATTCCTATTTTACTTTTTCTTTCTCTCTTTTTCTTTCTCTTTTTTGTTTCTTTATGCTTGAACTAAGGGCCTTAGTTAGCACTCCATTAGCAATTTTGCTTCAGGCTAGATCTCTACCATTTGAACCATAGTTCTACTTCCAGTTTATTTGTGGTTAATTGAACATAGAATTCTCAAAGACTATTCTGATGACTTTAATTTGCAGTCTTCAGATCTCAGTCATGAAGCACTGGAACCCAAGAGTAGTATGGTTTTGTTATTAATAAATTGTCTGGACTAGTATCAAGAATGTAATCTAATTTACAAACATGCAAAACATAAAAAATAAAGTAGCTGGGGAAAAATTTAGCCCCAGGACTGGATGATTTTAAAGTGAGAATATTCATGAAAGAAACTGGAAGATTCAGGAAAAATAGACAACTTGTTGACTATGCTTTGATAGATGCAACATTTAAATTGTGTTGATATCATCCAAAGAAATAAAGAACTTCTGTGCAAGAATAACCCTGTCAAAACTCCAAAGGCACTATTCAAAAAACAGAAATATTGTAATAAAAGATTTTTCATGAAATCAAAAGAAAATCTTGAATAGCCAAATTAGTCTTGAGCAACAATAATATAATAGAAGGCATTGCACAGTCTGACTTTGCAAAAAAGAGAGACAGGGAGAGAAAAGGAAAAGGAAATGCCAAAGCTGGAGTACCTATAACATCATGTTATTGTCATAAAAACAGACACAGACCAAGACAGCAGGTTTACAAGTAAACTTTATAAATTGCAACTGAATTATTTTTAATAAAGTTGCTAAGAATACACAAGAGAGAAATAGAGTCTTCTTTTAATAAAAATGCTGGGAACATAATATATCCACATGAAGAAAAATCAAACTAGAATGCTATATGTACAAAAAAATAAATACAGAATGAATTAAACACTTAAATATAAGTCCTGGCACTCTGCATTACTAGGAAAGAAGCATATGAAAAATGCTTCAAGCTATTAGATTGGTCAGGATATTTTGATGGGATGTCAAAACTCAAACAGCACAAGGCACAAAAACAAAAAAATAGACAAATAGGATTATAAACAACAAAAAATTTCATAAGGGAAATATTTTGAAGTATTAATCTGACAAAAAGTTAACATTTAGAATACATAGGAAACTCAAGCATTGCAACAGTAAGCACAGTCCAATTTAAGAAAATGATTATAAGATCTAACTGTACTTTTTATTTAAAAAGAAAACATTCTAATTACCAACAGGAACATGTAAAAATACTCAACATCTCTACCAATAATTTGAGAAATAAAGATCAGATTTATAATAAGACCCATCACCTCATCCCAGTAAGTATGGGTTATATGAAAAAGACAGAAAGTAGCAAGTTCTGTCAAGGATGGACTATTCAAAGAAGAAGTATAGAAAGACAGTAAATAATAGATCGAAATAAGGAGTTTTGGAAGGCTATTGTATAATAGGGCGATTATAGATTACAATGATTGCTACATATTTCATAAAACTAGAAGGATTTTGAAAGAGGCAACAAGTTTTTGTCCATAAGGACATCATTGTTACTAGTAAATTGTCTTGAATTGTATCAAGTTTGCCAAGTTTTATTCAAAAAATATTATAGAGAAGGCTTTACAACACAATTAAATCACAATTATGATATATAAAATCACTTTTCTATGAGATAGGTAGAACAGGATTTGGATATGTATACCAAAATAAGTAGATGTCATGTTGAGGTTTTATACTGGCAAGAAATAAAATCTAAGACACACCTATATAAACTGAAAGAATATAGATATACTCCTTTCATAGATGTATTTGAACATGTTATGAAATATTCACCTAATGAGAGGATTCAAGGAAATTTCTAATAATCAGCTGAAAATTAATCTCACAGAGAAAAGCCTTGAAGGTGAACACACACTTCTATCATTAGTCCAGGAAATAAACTTGGCAAACAAAGAGAACAATTACATTAATAAAAAATATTATCAGATCCAACTAGCCAATATATGTCTTTCAATTGAAGAGTTAAGTCAATTGTAGCTAAAAAGTGCAATCTATTAGTAAAAACACAGGGGTCACAAGTGAATTAAGACTGAAGTGTAATAGACTCTATGGAGAATGTAAATAGAATCATTCTTTAAAAAGACTAAGTCAAAGACCACCAAATAAGTACCAGAACACATGTACTCTCAAGAGGGGAGGGAAGTTCTAAGGGAAGAAGGGGGGGAATGAAGGAGGAAAGTGAGAGAACAGCAAGAATTCATTATACATACCACAGAAGTGAGAAATGTAAGGGAAGGGGGAGGTGGAAGAGGTGTGAAATTTTTGAAGCAATGACACAAAGATGCACATGTAATATGCTTTGTTAAATGACCAAAAAATCAATACATAACCTAAAATTAAACCAGTAAGGGAAGGAATGAGTTAAGAGTGGTGGGTGAGAAAGTTGAAGGTGGGGGAGGGGACATTGATAAAGATGCATTGTCCAGGCTGGGAATGTGGCTTATTGGTAGAGTGGAAGCTCTGGTTCAATTCTTCAGTACCACTTAAACAGAAGAAGCTGGAAGTGATGCTGTGGATCATGTATGTGGTATATCACTAGCTTTGAGCACAGAAAGGCTCAGGAACAGAGCTTAAGCCCTGAGCTCAAGCCCTGGGATGGGCAGAAACAACACAACAAAAAACAAACAAAACAAAATAAAACACTGTTTTAATAAACTGCTTTGGTGAATGGCAACTTCCTTGTACAACTACTTAAAGATAAAACAAAATGTTTTCTTATGTATTATCTGATTTGATCTTGAAAAAGAAGCCATATGTGATATGGAATGAATCAATAGAGTTTATTCACCCTGAGAAACAGAAAGGACAAAGAATGAAGAAGTCTGATCCCAGCCTCCAGCACCTGTGGCATCCTGATGAGTGCACCAAATTACTTGTAACATGAGTTCCACTAGAAGAGGACCTGAACAAAAAAGCAACTTTGAGGAAATAATGGCCCAAATTACCCATATTTCAAAAATACAATAGTTTACATGTCTAAAAATTTCAATAAACTCCACCTAGGATACGGTCAAAGAAATTCAAATCAAACAGTGGTATCAGGCAAATTTTCAAAGACAAAGAGAAAATCCTGAAAGCAACAAGAATAAAATGTGTATCTCATAGAAGGGGCCTCAACAGGATTAATGGCGCTTCTCATCAAAGGGGATTTTCTAAGCTCATTACCTTTCAGTGAAGGCTATATTTAGTCTGCTTACCAAACATCTCATACAAGTCTACAGAGCCCTTAGTAATGTTGTGTTAATGTACGATTATTTGTTTAATTCCTGTCAATACCCTTTATTGCCAAACTAGCAGGAATGCATCTTGATATACAAAGAATGCTAGGTAATTGAATTAATTAATTAACCAGTGATTTTTATCTATTTTATTTTTTTTTATCAAAAGATACTGTACAGAAGGGATACATTTACATGAGTAATATAATGAGTACATTTCCTATCGAGCATTGTTACCCCCTCTTTTTTTCCCCTACTATCCCTTTCCTCCCTACCTCCCCAACTTCTCTTCACCCCAGAGTTGTAAAGTTTGTTTTCAACATAGTGTCTTGCATGTCTCACTGTTACAAAATCGGTCCACCTGTATCCTCATTTCAGCACTTTGTTTTTTCCCTTCCTCTTCCCAAATTAGACACAGGGCACTAGAATCAAACACAGTGACAACAGGGGTTATACCATAAGGGGAAGAACAAACAAAAGAAGAAAAAAATCACATAATACATTAAAAACAACAACAACTAAGAAAAAAACCTCATGTCCCTATCTTTGGGTTCATTTCACTTAACATCATCTTATATGTCATACGGATAGCTTTTGACATTTTCTAGTTATTGCAAATAAGGGAAGCCCTGGGGCCTGCTTTTCTTTGGGCCTGGCTTACTTCACTTAAAATAATTTTTTCCAAGTCTTTCCATTTCCTAAGAATTGAGGAGATTTTATTCTTTCTAATGGAGGTTAACCAGTGATTTAACAATATATTTTGGTTTCCCGTTCTCAGAATTTTTGTTTTATTTTACTACTGATATTTCCTTCATCTTCTCTAAAAGGTAAAAGAAAAAGTCCTGCTAGAGATTACAGATTTTAAGGACTATCAATTCTGAAAGTTTTTAGTGACTATCTTTTAGAGGAGGGGTTGTGACATTGTTCTTGCAATGTGAACTCCTATATTTTGCTTTGTGCTTCATCAAATTCATGTGCTGAAACTTTAATTTCCAGTGAGATTATAATTTACTTAGAAGTTCAGCTTTCATAGGATAATTCTTTTAAGTGGTACCATAAGATGTGGTTTTACTGTGATAGGTTAATAGATCTACAAAGAAATTTTTAAAAGTTTCCTCTTTTTGTCTTTTTCTCAATCTCTCCCACCTTCCTCCTTTTCTCATATTCATGCCCCCAGTGAATGCACTCCAGCCATGTAAATACACAGCAAAAAAATCTACCATCTAGGACAGACCAAATCAAAACCCAACCAGATCCTGATTGTGCTTACACTGTGATCTCAAACTTCTCTATCCAAGAGTTGTAGTAAAATAAATTTCTATTGCTTAAGCTGCTCAGTCAATTGTATTTCCTCACGATGATCTGCACTGGAGGGAAAAAAAACAGAATATTGGAAGAAGAAGAACAAAAGACAGGAGTTGCTGCAACAAATACCAAAAAAAAAAAAAAATCAAAAAACAAAAAAAATCAAGGAGAGAGTTTAGAAAAGGTGTAATGCATGGAATTTGGTAGAGCTTTGAATATATGATGCTAAAGGGAAGTTCTACTAAAATCTCAGACCAAAATGAAGACAACTCACTGGAAGCTAGAGGAATGGTGACAATTGTTATACTGGCGTGATATGTACTTTTGTGTTTTATGGAAGGTACAACTTGGAAGAGATGAATCTGAATATTTTAGGGAGGGTATTATTATGCAAAGTGTTGGATGAACAGCTAAGTTCATCCTAATGGTTTTTAGCAAAGGGGGAAGAGATAAAGTAGAGAATAAAAACGTTGGAGCAAATGGAAAAAACAATTTGAACATTTGTAAAATGATCCACTTATCTCCGCTGTTAAAAATATTGGTAAAAATTTGTTCTGAAGAGAACATTTAGAGTGTGTGCAAACAAGCATTTGATAATGAGATCATACCTAGTTGTGACTTCTCTACTGACTCAGCCATCCCACTAGAAGCTAGAATTAATGATATTATTATTTTCAGCAAACAAACCTACTACCAATTTTAACAAAACCAAGTACAGAAAAAGAAACAGATGAAATAAGTCTGTGGCTCTTCGTGGGTTCTCCAGAACCAAGTCCCGGAGCTATTCAGCTATAAATGTGTGCTTTGTGATAATGAACAGGAAGAATGATCTCAAAGGTTCAGATCATCAAGGCCCCCATTCATCTCATAGGCAGAATGAACAAGTTTATTTCCTGTTCACTTTGAATGGGTGGGATGCCATTCAGGTTATAGTGAACCAAAAAGACCTAGCTCAGTATCAGAGATGGTGTGTAGGTGTAATCCTTTAAAAGAGACAAAAGACAAGAGCAGACTTACATGGACATGAGCATGCTTCTGTTTCTTCAAGGGGCCTTGAGGACAGAGTATGTATCCAACGGGTTAAGGTTGAGACTTCCATTCTAATGAAATTTGCCTTCTGGATGCTTGACCTCATGTTGACCTGACACCCCTTTCTTCTGCTTTCTTCTTTTCAGAATGGGAATGTTTATCTTACAACAATTTCACTACTGTATTCTTTTTTTTTAATTGTAAAAATACCGTACAGAGGGGTTACAATTACATGGGCAAGGTAATGAGTACATTTTTTTTCAAGCATTGTTGCCTCCGCCTTTGTTTCCCCTTACCATCCCTTCCAATCCCCTACTTCATCCTCCCACCACTGTATTCTTGAGTTGCATACCTTGTCTGGATATACAAATTCCTATCTAGAGAATTTTTTAGGGGGGTTCCGGTGGTGGGGCCTGCACTTTGGGCCTGGGCGCTGTCCCTCAGCTTTTCAGCTCAAGGCCAGCGCTCTACAACTTGAGCCACAGCACCACTTCCGGCTTTTTTCTTTTTGTTTATGTGGTGCTGAGGAATCGAACCCCGGGCATCATGCATGCAAGGCAAGCCCTCTACCACTGAGCCATCTTCCCAGATTCAGAATGAATCATTACTTCAGTTTTACTAATATCTGATTTATGCATCATTTAGTCCTTTAGAGTGCTGAATCCATTGAATAGAATGGATGCATTTTGTAAGTGAGAAGTACATAAATTTGGCGGGGTAAGGAACAGACTACTATACACTGATTTGTATCCACCCCAAACTTATGTGTTGAAGGACTAATCTCAATGTAATTTCATTTGAATGTCTGCAAGCCAAAAGCAGAACCTTCTTCAGAACTTGATCAGATGTGCAACTTGATCTGGAACTTCTATCCTCCAGATCTCTGATTTAAGTCCTGTTACCTCATTATGCCAGAGAATAATATTGAACTTATCTTGATTTCTACAATGGGACAATAGAATTTTATCTGATATTTAGTATCATTATTAAAAGCAATTTTCTGAATAATGGGCTTAATGCATTGATTTGATTTAAGGAAGCAAACAAATGTTTTCAGATAATATGTAAAGATAATACAAGGATTATTCAAACAAGTTATAAAGCAGAAGTCAAATTCAGTATCCCTCCTTCCTCCTCACCTTCTCTGTTCCTCACAGACTTATACATGTACTGCTTAGATAATCTTGCATAATTAGCATATTCCTCTCTGTTTCTATCAGCTAAGTTCATCAGTACTCCAAGTATTCTCCATGCATCATGATAGCTGTGGATACATTATGGGAGAATTTGTTATAGGGTGGCTTTGCAGCCTTAGTTTATGCCAATTGGGTCTAGATGACAAAATACAAGTTTCTTGAACATTTCAAATTCATTTCCAATTTGGTTACAGTGATGGTAGTAAAAACTAATGTGCATTTTTCATAAAATAGGAAAATAAACCAACCAACATCAACCTTGATTATGTTTCTCTACTTTATTTTGTTCATTTGTAGAATGACAGGATATTGCAGGCATCTATGGCTTTATTTAATATTGAAAATTATCTTAAGACTACTGAGAAATCACCACTAATCTGAACTCTTGCTTTTCTCTTTCCCCTTAAGATAAAGGATAGATTCCTTAGCATAAAGTAATGGTCTGACCCTAACAACATAAACTACCTTTGTTGAACCAGGTGCTGGTAGCTCATGCCTGTAATCCTACTTAGGGAGCTGAAAACTGTGGTTTAAAGCCATCATGGACAGGCAAATCCAAATGGCATTTATCTCCAATGAAGCAGCAAAAAGCAGAAGTAGAAGTGTGGGTCAAGTGGTAGTGTGCCAACCTTGAGCATAAAAACTAAGGGATAGCTCCAAGGCCCAGAAGTTAAGCACAAGTACAAGACAAAAAAAACACACAAAAAAACAAAGCAAACAAATTAACCAAAAGAAAAACCTACCTTTAAGCCTTTAAGTTGCATTTCCTTGGTTAGTCTTCAACATAACTTATTCTCCAGCCAATAAGCATCCATGCTTCCAGCTATCTGTACCTAGTTGCCTGGTGGATCATAACTTTGTCAGTCACTCACTTTTTCTTTTCTTTTCTTTATTTCTCTCTCTTTTTTTTGTCATTCATGGGGTTTGAAATCTGGGCATGGCTGGAAAGCAGTATGGAGATTCCTCAAAAGACTTCACATAGAACTCCCCTATGACCCAGCAATCCCACTTTTGGGCATTTACCCAAATGTTTACAAACAAGACAACACTAAAGCTACCAGCACAACAATGTTTATTGCAGCATTATTTACCATAGCTAAGTTATGGAACCAACCCAGATGCCCCTCAGTAGATGAATGGATCAAGAAAACGTGTTTTATATACACAATGGAATTCTATGAAATCTGGGCATGGGCACTGTCCCTGAGCTCTTTGTTCAAGGCTAGTGCTCTACCATTTTAAACTACAGCTCCATTCTGGTTTATTGTTATTATTATTATTATTCATTCATTTATTTATTTATTTTATTGTCAAGGTGATGTTCAGAGGTTACAGTTACATAAGTAGGGTAGTGATTACATTTCTTCTCTAAATTGTTACCCCCTCCTCATTTTTCTTCCCCTTTCCCTCCCCCATCCCCCAGTTGTACAGATCATTTCCAATGGATTGTCTTGTGAGTCTCACTGTTGCATTGGTTCTCCCTTTGTCCTCTGCCTCACCATTTTGTTGTTCCCCTTCCCTTCCCTAATTCAGGTAAATACATTACCCAGGGTACTAAAATTGAATGCAGTGACAACAGGGGATAAACCATAGGGGGTGAAAACACAAAAGAAAAAAGAAATCACATAGTACATTAAGAATAACAACAACAAAGAGAACCCTCTTGTATCCTTGTCTTGGAGTTCATTTCACTCAGTATCATCTTATATGGTCATATGTACAGAACTATTGAGCTATTCTGCTTATCTGCTAAGATTATCCTAGATATATACAAATTATTACCAATAAGGGAGACCATGGGACTTTAACATTTCTTCACTTTCAGTTTTCTCATGATTAATTGGAGATAAGAGTTTCACAGATCTTCCTGCCCAGGCTAGCTTTGAACCAAGATCCTCAGATCTCAGTCTCCAGAGTAGCTAGGATTACAGGTGTGAGACACCAGTATCCAGTTATATCATCTACTTCTCAAGGATAACTCTGCTACTCCTGTAATACCCTCTTACTTTCAGATTAAATAGCTTGTGCTTTTATAAATCCACAGTATATCACTTGTGTTCTGCTGTGCCCTTTCTCTATTGGAATGGAAGCTTTTATGCAGCCTCATTAGTTAACAAAAGGAAATGTGTCTGCTGTGTTTCTTTCATTATTTATATTCCTTCAGCAACACACACACACACACACACACACACACACAAACACACACACACACATACACACACAGTAGTAATGCCTAATAAACAGTAAGTTAAAACTATAAGTAATTTATCTTAGTTATTAAATAAACTTCTGCCATTGAAAAATCATTACTCCTGATTACAAGAAGACTCACAAAAATTCAAGCATAACATTCCAGCTAAAGCTTTAATCTCTAACTAAGCACATTTCTTGGATCTCATGAGAGTCTATTTCTAAAATAGTTTTTATGTGAGTTTATCACCTCTAAGCTTCTTATTAGCATGAGGTCTCACAGAGTTCCTAGATGAGAAGGTCATTTTTTAAATCACACAGTTATTGTATAGTTCTTAAAAAAATAAATTGAAAAGATGTGATAGCATGTAATCTAAGGGGCATTTGGCTCTGAATCCAGCAGTCTTGATTTAAATGGTGGTCACTAAAGCTCAGATCACTGCTGATTGGAGCAAGAGGTAGTTAGACATTGATTCTTGTCTGGGCTCTTCCTATTAGATATGACGTATGCATGGCAAGAGACTTGGACAATTTGTCAGGTTATAATATCCGTTTGTTTCCAAGATGCATGGTGGGGATTTAGAAGTAGAGAATTGTAAAATGACAATATGGCTCTAAATCACCTTCCTTTAAGCAGATAGATAGGCGCACACCTCTTTCAGATTCTAATCATGGGAGACTGTGCTGCATCACCTGAATTTAGAATTGGCTTCAGGGTGAAGAGTGTCTGAAGTTCAGTAAAGATAAAGCAAATGATATCTCCTGGTCAGAAGCTGGCTATGAATTATTTAGGCTCAAGGTGAACATTATGAGACTGAAATCGATGCATCATATCATATGTAATTCAACTTGGAATGCTATTGTAAAGTGGACTGACAATCTGCATATAATGAAGAGAAAATGAAACACCTGCAATTAGAGGCATAAAACTTTTGCTTTTGCTAATCATTGGATTATAGAATTAAAAATATGAATATATGTCATGTTTATGGATTTTTAAATTTATAGTACTGGAGATAGAACCATAGGCATTGTAGATGGGTCTTTAAATGCTGTATGACTGAGCTCCATCCTCTATACCTAAATATGTGCTTCTTAAATCGATAGCTCAAGGCTAGCGCTCTACTACTTGAGCTATAGCGCCACTTTCGGTTTTCTGGTGGTTTATTGGAGATAAGAGTTTCAAGCACTTTCCTGCCAGGGCTGGCTTTGAACCGCGATCCTCAGATCTCAGCCTCCTGAGTAGCTAGGATTACTGGCATGAGCTACCAGCGCCTGGCAGAGCACCAGTCTTGAATTGAAAAGCCAAGGGAAGAGGTCCACACTCTGAGTTGGAGGCCCTGAGTTCATCCTCAGAACTGGCAAGGAAAAACAAGTAAATAGGTAGTCTGATGATAAAAATTCAACCTTAATTTTAGGCAAGTCTTGAAAAATACTTAATCTTTACATTTCCTAAGTCAGTGTCTTAGAAAAAAATGTCTTGTGTTCTAAATTTTCTGATCCACACTGAATACATAAAGAACCTCTTATTTCATAGAAATACTATTACAATAAATGCAAATTTCTAATTAATTTTCCAAAAAGATTAAAAGGCTGGTTAAGAGTTAGAAAACATAATTAAGCTGCTAATAATAAACTTTCTTCACTGTGATATGCAGTATGTTTCTGTCATGAAAACAAAATCAATAAAATGGACATTTTACATGGGTTAGAAATCTTGTACATTTAAGATATTGTCTCTAGAGATTTCTCATTTTTTAAATATTGCATTTCAATATTGCATTTCTCAGTTTCAAAATATTGCATTTATATTATTTGAGAACGTTTCTTTGTATATAATTTTTAATATTATGTAAAAATCTCACTCTATTTTTTAATCTTTAAAGTTTTAATTTCCTATTGTTGGATTTTATACCACAGTGGATATATGGAGAGGACAAATTAGGTACTAAAAGCAACTATGAAACAGTATGACAATCCTAAGAGGATTTGTGTTTAGTACTGGATAGGGACAAATACATGGTCAGGCTAGCATAAGAAAAGTGTTATGAATGAATGATTGGAACCATAAGAATGCTAAACTGGGAACTTGGTACCAATCAATTTGCACTTATTTTGTTTGTTTTTAAGGAAGCAATAGCAAACATGAAGACTGATGAGGGACATAAAACAGCCTTACAATAAGAAAGAGAATAATTATATGAGCATAGAAGACTGAGGAAGACAAACAACTTGATGAGTGATAAGAGATGAGGAGCAATGGAAAGATGGGAGCCAAATCTAGACAGCCGAGTCTTGGCCTTCAGTGTAAAAGAGAAAGGACAGAAATGAACAAATTAGGGTACTTATTTACTTTACTTGTAAACATGCCATGATTTTTGTGACTATGGAATGATTCATAGGAATGTACAGCGCTCAAGCCCAGAGTTCAAGCCCCACGAAAGACAAAAAGAAAAAAGAAAAAGAAAGACTGGTGCTCTATCATTTCAGCCATATCGCCCCTTCTTCTTTTCTGATGGTTAATTGGAGATAATTTCTCTAGAACTTTTTTCCCATCAAACTGTTAAAACTCAGATCTCAGACTTCTGAGTAGCTAGGATTATAGGCCTGAGCCTATAATGTAGGCATGATTGGCTATAGACTACATATTTATAATCTCTACAAACGTTCAGAAAACATATATGGCAATTAGAACATTCATATAGTAGAATGGTATATGGAGTATACATATCTTTAATTCTTCACATGATTTCAGCTAAATTGAGTAACTCATGATTTATAAAATCATTTTTTTTGTTCTATATAATGATTATTATACCACATTGAAGTATAGTCAGTGTTTGAAAACAATGAAATGAGATGTATAGGTGAATATCTGAAATTTGGGAAAGGCAATGGAAACAAAGCTTGGGGAGTCAAAGCTGATCAATAAGCAGTAGCTTGGCATATCACAAAATAATAAACTCTTCATTTTAACAATAAAAATAGTTTAAATATACTAATTATAGTTGATAATAGCATGATCAGATTACCTTTCAAAATTAAGTGGTATATTTACTAGCTGTTCATATTGATTTTTTTTGTGTACTAGGGATGCTTTATGTTGTTTTGTTTATTTTTACCAAAACAAATTAAAATTTAAAGGATGAATTGGAAAATATACTTCTTCTTTAGTGTAACATGTTTGACATTCATAGAATGAATCATTGATATTGTACAAGAAGTTAGGTTGGAGTAAAATATTCCTTATTGAATAAATGACTTTGCATGGATACACAATAGGTATTTTCTGTTGCTAGTTATGTGCACTAGCCTTAATTTCATCATTTATTTCCCCAGTTGCTTTAGTAAGGTTTGAGGGCCAGAGGGACAGGAAAGAGTTAAGTTCTTTCAACAGTTCTTTCTTTCTCCTGATCCAATATGTCACTTTTTTTTTCTTTCTCATTTTTAACATGATAGATATTTCTGTCCTTTGGGTAAAGTATTTGATTGAACATTTAAGTTACTTTTTTAGATCATCAGTTCATACTGACATGGATGTTTAACCTTTCACTACTACTACCTTTGTTACAGGTAACGAATTTGCGAAGGTTTTATAATCTTATGTCTATTCTGTTATTTAAAAAAATGTAAGTTGTCCTATATGGATTTTTGCTACAAAAATGTGTGAATAAAATCCACATATATTGGTCAGGGTTAAATTGAAAGTTGAATATGTCAGCTTCTAAAACACTAAAAGGATAAAAAATGCACTCTATGTTGCTGATTAATACAGCCATACAATGTTGGTTTTAAATTGTTATAAATTGTGAGTCACAAAAATATTCGGATTGTCAATTCCTTTTTTATGAGAATCCCCAAGTTCATTTGTAAAATGATAAAAATTATATTATATACTAAAAATTTCTTTTTTTTCTATTGAGTGGTCCTAGTGTTTGAACTCAGGTGCTCTACAACTTACACCATGTCCTCACCCTGTTTAATTATTAATTATTTTAGAAATCATTCCTAACATTATTGCCCGGGGCAGCCCAGAGCCCCATTCCTCTTATTTTCAATTCCCTTTAACGCGGGTAACAGTCACACACCACAATGTCAAGATTTTACTTGGTTGAAAAATCTCATCAAAGTAAGTCTTGAACATGTTTTCTATGCCTGCCTCCTGAGAAGGTAAAATTAAAGTCATGAACCACCATAATCGGCTCTTAATTTTCTTATACTCCCAAAAGAGTTTTAGTGAATGAGCTTGTAAATAATCAAGAGGACATGCAAGAGCTAATTTTACTCATATAGTAGACTTTGTACACTGACAATAGAAATAGAACATGATAAACTTTTATAGTGAGAAGAGTATATCCATATAGGATATACTGCCTCATTGGGAACAGTTTTCAGAATACTAAAAAGTCATATTCATCTTGCCTGAGGAAATAAAATATTGGGCCTGCCCATACCACACTAAATAGATACAGAACACAAAGAAAATTCAACAATCTTTAAAAATGCTGTACAAGCAATGATACTTGTAGATTTAAATCAATATATCGTTTTTATGATTTTGGTCCCCAAAACCTTTGATTGAGTGTTGTTTTTCTTTTTTATGAGTATATGAATGGATAAATGAGACCTAAAATTAAGGGAATACTAGCAGAAAAACTAGGATGACAAAGAGAAATATGGAAGGAAAGAACTGTGGCTAAAAGATATTAGAATAAGACATTTTATTCAATATATGTCAATCTAGAATTAGAAGATACATTAGAAATTGTATTCCTTTATGGGAAATTTTGAAAATTCATAGTATCTTTTTTAAAGAAAGAATAAAAGTACTTATAGCATTGAAGGAAAAAAATGCTCTGTATCTTTTCATATTACCAACATTCAAATCTCTCTGAATGTTGGTATATTAATGTAAGCAAGGGAGTGATTATAATTTTAATGAGGTAAAGTAATTTAAAAGAAAAAATATATGTATAGACTATCTCCATGTGCCAGTCAATGCTAATGAAAACAGGGAACTCTGAGAGGAACAAATCCACAATAGAAAAAAAAGATTCATAAAATCTGAGATTTAGAAAATAAAATTGCAAAATTGATGCTTGGACATATTTAAAATAAAATTCCTGCTCAATGTGCTAATTATAGCAAGCATACAATTAAGTTCAGTCCCTAGCACAAAGGAGAAATACAGAAAAAGAAATGGTGAAAAAATAGTGTTTTTGCCAACCAGCATACTGAATTCATTTAACAAAAGACTATATTAATAGAAGACTCAAAGAAGACTGCAAAGTAAAAGGGAGGAAAGGATTCACCTTGAAGATGAACCGATAAGCTACTATGTCTTGGATAAATGAAACCCATATATACATTTAACGAAAAGGAATTACATTAAGGAATGAATGTGAACATGTTAACATTCTTAGTTTGTAAGAGACTGAGCTTTCCTCTCTTTACAGTGACTACAGGCATGATACAGATTGGAGTTTCATAAGGAATTAACCAAATACTATTTGTATAGTGGCCAACGAAATGTTTGACACAACATAAACATTAAATAAATACTGAAAATGTAATACTTATTTTTTAAAATTATAGGGAAAGAGTAGTTCTGCAAATGAGCCTACAGTCAACATCTTAAACAACCCCCATCCTTCTCTGAGTTGTTTCTTCCTTTCCTCCATGCTACACAAGGCATCCGGTGGGTTATCTCCAGAATCTTTGCAGTAGTTCTTGCTTTCCTGCTGGGAGGAACACTGAGCCCTCTTCCCCACTTTCCTCAGATTTGTCACCTTCTCAGCAACTCCTATTCAACATTTCCTGTCAAGGTAAGGTTTTGTCCAGAACCACAAATCTTTATGCTGCTCTTATCTTGTCCACATCACTTCCTAAAATGAGAACAATTTATTTGCTAATTATGTCCATTTTTCACTTCATGTATTTCCTCTTCAAAATATAAATAGCACAGTGTGATAGCTGTCTTACCTTGTTAATGGTATAGTCTAAGGATCTCATTCATCAGCACTTAATTCACAAACGACTACTAAATATATTACATAGGTGAAATAAACACAGGAATCATTTCCAATTCATTAGGAACATAAATATAAATTTTGTTAGCACTTATTCAGAGATGTACTGAAAACACAGGAATTGTTTGCTGAGTGTTCAGACTAGTAGATGGCATATTCCAAGACCTCCAAAAGAAAAAGAGGGCCATGATGCCTGTTCAGTGAAGCATGTTTCTTACTCCTGGGTGTCATGTACAATATTCTCTTATATTCCTAAGGGATTATTCACTATTCTACTTTGCCTTGTACTAGAAAATATAAGATTATAATTTATGATGACATGTTTGTTTTTCCTCCTATAAAATTTGGAGTGAATCCTGTTGGTTAATACATAAGAACTAACATACATTATATTTGGCATGTATATTTTACTAATATTACAAGGCATTTTATATTGATAACTGTCATAACTAATAAGTACAATTTGTCATATGTCCCTCCACATTCCTTTATTATCTAAGTTTGCATTCCACTAGTTCATGAACAAAGGCATTTTTCATAGGGAATTAAGGGAATACATTTGATGAGAAATTTATGGTGGTTTGAGTGGCTTTCATGTCTTGACTATATGACCTCAGCCTGGTTTTCAAGGCTCTCTGGGACACATTTTCAATATTTATTAAACAGGATTAATTTGTGAACCTATTTCAAAAAGACAAAGCAAAGGTAGCTGACAAACTCTCAATATATGTTGTTCTCATTATTATAATTAATGTACTTTCATACATGTTTCATTTTTTCATATAAATTCCAGAAGATAAGCTTAGACTTTTATAAATGTAAGTCTAATATTCATGTAGTCCAAGTGATGTTATGTCTTTTCAAAGATAGCATAAAATCTTGACAAATTTAGAAGATTGAGATTGTATGTGTGTGTTAGAGACAGAGAGACAAAGAAACAGAGAGACACACACACAGAGAGAGACAGAGAGAGACAGAGACCGAGACAGAGAGAATGTGTCCTGGAATTAAAACATAAAGGTTGGATGCTGTATCTGAGCTTTTAAACTTAAGGCTAGTGCTCTACCACTTGAGCTACAGTTGTATTTCTGTCTTTTTGGTAGTTACATATAAGATTCTCATGGTCTTTCCTGCCCAGTGTGGCTTTGAACATGAATCCTTAGATCTCAGCTACCTGAGTAGGTGGGACTACAAGTGTGAGCCACTGGCACAAGGCTGAGTTACAAGATTTTAAGTGGAACTTACAAAAACAAGCTGACAAATGACTAGGAATTTAAGAAGAATGAAAGGTCATTTTGGTGATATTTGTGAGTTATATGAAATGTGCATCCATGTCACCATTAATTTGTATGAGTACTCTCTTGAAAAAAGGAATATTGCAGGTTGACTAGTATTATTCATACCTTTTACAAATAATACATGATAAATACTATCAATGTTACGATTCTTCAGGATTCCTAAGACTGTATAATGTAAATTCAAGCCACTGATATTCTCTGTTTATCATATTAGTGATGATTGGTCTAGTCTCTTTTTTAATATACATCAAAATCAAAAGGAAACAATGATGAGATCTAAATTATCCCTCTAGCTTTTGAGTACAGAAAATTTTGAGTGGAAAAATTTCAGAGTACAGAATACCAACCGAGTTAGTACTGTATCCATGCACACAGAATCTATGCAAATATCACATCACGATATGAGGTTAACAACGGGGTACTAATTATAAAGGACTGTGTAGGAAGATGAACTTATGATAAGATAAGAGTTAAACTAAACTGAAGAGGTGGCATCTAGGTATGAAAAGCTAATCTTACAGATAAAAATAACCTTGAAAAAAAGCACAATTATGAAAGCAGAAAAAACAAACAAACAAAGCCTAAGCAAAGCAAAAAGGGTGAAGCTCCCTCCCCTTGAATTTCTGCATCAGTGACCTTGGCCTTGAGTGGATGTGTAAGCAGTCCCCTAGACATCACATCACCATGACTTTGTGCAGTCATGCATGCATGCGGTCCCCTGGACATTGCATCATGGCCATCAGCCTTGGATGATTTCCATATGAATAATGGGCTGATTGGACCCCAGAATGTACATCAAAATGGGCTTGTGCAAGCTATATGAAGCCTCTGATTGGGTCTGGGGACTGATGTGGCCTACAAGCTGTCGAGTGAACCTCTACACAATCTGCTTTATGTTGTTCCCTCCCTTAGAACCCCTCCTAGTAAGAGCTCTGCTTTTGTTTTTCTTTAATAAACCTTTCCACGTTACTTTTCTCCCTCTGTGTCCATGTGCTCATTCTTCAAACACATAGAGGCAGTGGAGCTGATCTGGATGTTCCATTTACAAGTATCAGTATTCTAGTCATATTTTTAGATCTTAAAAGTTTCACTATCACTTTATTCTCTGGAAAAGTGAAATGTGTTTATGACCAGAGTAATAAGATGTTATTACCTGCAAATGAATTAACACTGAGCCCATATTTTATGGCATTTTCTCTCATGAAATCAGTAGGTAGCACTATGCATCCATCTGTTCTCCTATTCAGCATCCATGCAGAGTAATGCCATTGTGTGTGTGTGTGTGTGTGTGTGTGTGTGTGTGTGTGTGTGTGTGTGTGTGTGTGTGAGAGATGATCCTGGGGCTTGAACTTAGAGCCTGGTACTTTCTCTGAGCTTGTTTGTGCAAGGCTAGAGGGCTATCATTTGAGCCATAACTCCACTTCTAGCATTGTGATGGCTCACTGGAGATAAGAATCCCCCTGATATTCCTTCCCAGGCTGGCTTTAAAAATTGGTCCTCAGATCTCACCCACCTAAGTCGCCAAGTGCCTCCTTAGTGCCTACTGAGTGCCATTGGCACTCAGCCATTTATCAAAGTAAAAGTAAAAATAATAGTAAAAGAATTAGTAAAAAGAACAGTAGAAGAATAAACAGTATAGTGCATATGAGTGATATTAACCTCAGACAGGCATCTTAAATGAATTTAAGAAATATTCTACATGATACCAGTAATTGTGTCAAGAATATAAACTATGCTTTTAGATCTGTAGTTCTGAAATTAGAGAATCCAATGTGATTTGTACATGTCATATTATGTGTAAATGGTTTTTCAGAAGAGATACCGAGGCAGAGACATGGGGAAAATTGTGTATGAAGGAGAGAAATAGAATGGGGAGAATGAGTTTTAGTTTAGCTTTATACTTAATCAATTATTTCCTCAAAGGTCTATCCAAAGTCATGTCTACATCTTTTCTCACTTCCATCCTTCATGCTTATATTCAGTACCTATTGTCCAGGAAAGTGGTTACATGTATTTGCTATTGAAATTACATTAACTTCTATGAGGAAAAAAAAGTCAATAATTGTTTTGTTAACAATGCATTGAAATGTATTAAATGTATTAAAAGCAATACTTAGCAAAAGTAGCCTCTGCTTTTGTAAGGAGACGTTTTTGCACTATCCATATTTGAAGGAATAAGGAAAGTGTTCTAATGAATAGATGCAGGGCTAGGCTTGTAGTCGCACCTGCTGGTAGGAGGAGCTCTAGCTGGATTAGTCAGCCAGTCTCATACAACAGTTGTCCAGCTTGGCCATCTCTGTTTCAGCAACATCATGGTGAAGGCAATATTCAGAATGCACCCTTAAAATAGGTCTGTGGGCTGAGGAGTGGGAGGAAGGTTCACATTGTGATTACGACACAATCTGAGTCACTACTCCAAGGACAGGAGGTTGTTCTAAACCTGTGGAGGAAAATCTATGTGCTCCACACAGATGGGGAGTGGGCGGGGGAATGGCTTGTTTCCTTATGGCTCCAAGTAACTAATATTGCTTAGATATGCACAACAAATGAATGTGTTTAGTGGTGGAGTGGCATTGAAGTGCCCACATGAATAATTGAGTGGGTGTAGCTCAGTGCCAACTACGTTTTCTATGCTGCTAGTTTAGCTGAGTGAGAAAGTATATTTTCAGCAAGTACAGGGGAGTAAGTTTCAGGTAAATTCTTTGAGTCAGCTGAGATTAAATTCAGTTTGAATAGACAGAGAGAGGGGAAAAAAAGGGAGGATAAGGAATTTCTTATTCCAAAGCATGCTTTAGACTCTTTCAAATTAGTTTCTACCCAAATATTTTAGAAAGAAAGCAGCATGTTTTTTAAGTTACTAGCCTATTTATTGTTTTAACTTAGTAGTGTTTTTTGTTTGTTTATTTGTTTTAAGTTACTAGTGTTCTTCAAATGCCTTTGATGCCCTCGGGGAGTATGGATTCATTTTCTCCACCCATAAAAGAAATAAAAGTGTTAAAGTAAACAGAGGAAGTTTATTTTAAAGTGAACTGAAAACTGAAGTCTACTGGGGTCCTCTCTGAAGGCAGTTTTTATAGTATAGAGTTCCTTCCCTATCTCCTCCTTGGGATTTGACTGCTTGATGGCTTGTACCAGGCCCAATTGGTTGAATGGTCGCCCAGAGCATTTTTGGGAAGAAACATTTGCACAGGAACCAGACACAGTATGAAAACAAGAAGTACCCTGATGGACTATGTGTTCTTTGCCTGTGTTATGTTTAACAGTTCTGCCTTCTTTCCTTCACCTTGATACTAGTAGTAATATTAAGATGCGAGCTCTCTGCTGTCTAGTTCATTGCCTTCTATAATTAAAACTTCTCATTATTAGAGCAATAACTCGGGATTCAAATAAACAACTCAGGATTTTGATATTTGTGGAAAACAGTACTGAAAATCACTACAAGAAAATGAATATTAAATACCTACAAGGAAAATATAATCACCTAAGTCACCTACTGAATAAAATGAATAATTATATTTGGAAAAGTACATTACAAAGTGGGCAGGGAAATCTGGCCAGCTAAAATAAATCACTTTTTTCAGCCTTGTTTTGGTGCTCGGCTTTGGGCCTTCATCGTTTCAGAAATCAAAATTTCCTGAGAAGAATTTCTTGCCAAGACAGGTTTCACAAGCTAAAGCAGACAATATTTCTCAGATTATTCTATAAATAGAATACTCCAAATACACTGTTTTAGCTATTCATTTGATTGGTAATCAGAAGTGGCAGACCTCAACATAAAGGCCTAAACTTGATGAATTCATACTATAACCCCTATCCGTAAATTTAAACTAGCCAGTTAGCTGGTAAGGGTAATGATTTGTCCTGCAGTTTATTCATTTACTGTTAATCATAGGGATTCACATATTTGAAATCCCTAGCATTCAGAAACCTGTAAGAGGATTCAGGCACGTGTGTTCTGCTTTATGCTACTGATTTGCAAAACAATGAGGCTGGTAATGATGGAAAAGATTTAACTGGCTCTCTCTGTGTCTCCTCTGTCTGAACTGATTGTTATTTGTAAAGAAGGATCTTGGGAGCCTGTGGTTCCCACAGGAAGCAGCACAGACATGCTCTGGGTTGGGGATGACATCCTGTGTCAGGTCTCAGAAATCAGTCAGCTAATAGCTTTGCACTTAGCATTGTCTACCATTTTTTTTTCCATGTTAAAGGCCAATTTTCTAACACATGAAGTCATTTTCACATCCTTGATATATTGTAGACTGGATGATTCTATGAAAATAGCACCAGTTTAAGTGATTTATTTTTAAAGCAAGATAACTTGCTGAATATTTTATGCATCAAATCGCTTTATAATTTATATTTATGTATGTAATACACATCTGAGAAACACAAAACATCTCTTGCCAGAATGCACATTGTAGGGTCACAACTTGACATTATTTGCCAAATGGTGTATTGTAACAAAAAATTGTTTTTTTCATTTTCCAAAAGAGGTAATATCTGTGGTGTTTCCACTGTACATATTGTTTTAATTATTCCTAGGAAGATGTGATGCAGTTATTGTTTTCATTTTCTCCTGAGAAAAATCTGAAGTATTTAGAGCTGAAAAAGCTATTATAAGGAGATAGGTTCATATAAATTTTAAAAATCCAAATGATTCCCTTTAAGTTAACATTGAAAGGTAAATTTCTGAGAAACAAAAGTCAGAAGAAACTTAAAATTGTTTTAAAAAAAGCATGTACAGAACCAGAGAATATTACTTTACTCATGTCCTACAATACAAGGTACAAAAAGAAAATAGGATAGGGAGAAGGAATGTAAAAACATTCCCTTCCTCCTCTCCTTTTGGGAAAAAGATGACCAAAAGATTTAGGTACTATACACTTTAGAGAAGGAAGGAAGGAAAGAGGAAGAAAGGAAGGAAGGAAGGAAGGACGGAAGGAAGGAAGGAAGGAAGGAAGGAAGGAAGGAAGGAAGGAAGGAAGGAAGGAAGGAAGGAAGGAAGGAAAGAAAGAATGAAGGAAGGAAGGAAGAAAAGGAGTGGAAGGGAGGGAGGGTAAAAAAGAGAGAGAAATGGGAAGACAAATACATCTGCCACTTGCTTCCCCCTTCTACTCCTTAGCTCTGCTCTCTCCTCCTACACAGCTTCTGTCCTGGAGCTTGCGTTATGGTTTCATAATCTGTGCTTTGTGAATTAAGAACATTTCTTTGGCAGCATCTCCTTACCTACAGGGTGCATGATATATTGGCCCCTGTGACAGAGTCAGATTCTGCTCAAATTCCTACAATTGCTAGTAAATACCATTGCTCCTGGGGCAGGGAGAGCTAAAGCAGAAAGAACAGCAGGTGCTGCATCTGTTTGGTGGAGGGGGAAGAGGTAGGAAGTGTTGGTGACTCAGTGACAGTTCGAATGGTTTTTTTCCCCTCTATTTTGGGGGAGGGTGAAGATATGATGCAGAAGCAATGCTTCAGCACTGAAGGCATGGTGGCAACAGGATTTACACTTCGTTCTTATTTTTAGCTAATTTTGTGAGGTGTAATTCTACAGTTACTAATAATGTCACATTGTTCATTTATAGTCTTCCCAAGGTTCCAGTGGCAGACACCTGATTAAATGGGGATGCAGTTATTTTCCAATTCAATTTGTGCTTACTTTTAATTTTTAATTTAAAATGTATTGTAAAGTGATATACAGAGTGGTTACAGTTCTGTAAGTCAGGTAATGAGTATATTTCTTTTTGATTAATGCTACTCCCTCCCTCATTTTTCCCACTTTTTCCCCCTCTTAAACCCTCTACCCCCAAGTTGTAAAGTTCATTTCTAACATTGTGTCTAGTGAGTATCACTGTTGCTTTGGTTCACACTGTTTCTGTGATTCCCCTTCCCTTCCCAAATCAGATAAACTTACATACAAGACAAAGAGTACGAAAACAAACAAACAAAAAAACAAACAAAACAACAAAAAACAGTTACATCAGGGAATAAACCAAAGTACAAAAAAGAAAGATAAAAGAAATAACTGCAAACAGTACTACATATATATATATATATATATTTATCTTTTTGAACTGATTTAAAATGTAGGATTGTTTCTAATTTTTATTTTTAATACCCTCATCCCAGCAATGCTTGGCTTTCTTTCTAAATCTTGTTATATGTCCCATTGTTAGGCATGTAACTACTACAAAAGAAAACCATCATAACAGAGTTGTTTGCATTTTTATTTTCACCTTGGAAGTCGTTAGAATGACAATATTTTAGTATTGATTATCAACTAAAAACATAAATATATAACCAAGCTGAGAGAGACAAAAAGCACATGTTTTCTCCCATAAGTGGAAGCTAGATCTAAAATATAAGTAGACATGATAATCTATACAGTACTGTTGGCATGGATAGATAAGCAGACTAAAACAGGAAGCTCTTAGGGGAGGAACCTGAAGGTGTAACTTTTCTGACCACTTAAGATACTTTTTACTAGGTTGCTACCGGTGATTCACACCTGTAATCCTAGCTACTCAGAGGCTGAGATCTGAGGATGGTGGTTCAAAGCCAGCTTGGATGGGAAATTCCGTAAGACTCTTTTCTCCAATAAAACACTCAGAAAACTGGAAGTAGCACTGTGGTTCAACTGGTAGAGCACTAGCCTGGATCTGAAGAGCTGAGGGATGGTGCCCAGGCCCAGAGTTCAAACCCCACAACCACACACACACACACACACACAGCCAGGCACTGGTGGCTCACACCTGTAATCCTAGCTACTCAGGAGGCTGAGATCGGAGGATCATGGTTCAAAGCCAGCCTGGGCATGAAAAGTCTGTGAGACTCTTCTCTCCAATAAACCAGTATAAAACCAGAAGTGGCACTGTGGCTCAAGCGGTGGAGCACTCTCCTTGAGCTGAAGAGCTGAGGGACAGTGCCCAAGCCCAGAGTTCAAGCCACATGACTGACAAATAAATAAATAAATTAATTAATTAATTAATATAATGATGATGATAATATAGTAATGATAACAATAATGAAAATGAAAATGAAGATACTCTACTAAAACAAATTACAGGAAATGAAAGAATGGGATCTTAAATGTTATTGTTGTGGTGTTTGTTTCTGCTTTGGGATTTCTTTCTACCTATGTAACTTGTAGACAGGAATGGGAGGGGGAAACTGGAGAAAAGCAAAGGAAGGGGAACTATTGTCCTCCCCCACCCCCCCCAAAAAGAGATACCCATTACTTGACTTTTTAAATTGCAAACTTTTTTTACAGCACATTAACAAGAACAATAAAATTATATACTAAATATACATGAATAATTTCACAAGTTCACAGTCCTATATTAGAAATACGTATATATAGGCACTATATATATGTGTGTGTGTGTGTGTATATATATATATATATATATATATATATATATATATATATAGAGAGAGAGAGAGAGAGAGAGAGAGAGAGAGATGTTTTCATAGTTTTGGTGACTGATATGTGACACATAGGATTCTCATATGCTGTGGGCTTTTCCCTATCTCTTCTGCAATTCTCACCATTGGCCTGATATTATGAGCAGGATATTATGAGGAAGAAAATTGCTTATGTAATCATTACCAAACTTAGATCTGTACATTTTTTATAGCATAAACAGAACTTTTTATGTTATTTCAGAGACGAAGACATTTGGAAAGAATAGTGTATAATTTAGGACCACCCCCCACTTTATGTATATCCTCAAAAGGACATGTAAAAATTGTTTCAAACTTTAATAATGAACCCTGGTACATGAGGCTTGCATCTGTAATCCTAGCAACAGAGGATGATGAGATCTGAGAATCACAACTGAAAGACATTTTCAGGGAGACCCATCTCCATTTAACCACAAAAAGTCAGAAGGAGAGCAAAAACTGTCTAAGGCAGATCAAAGTTTAAGCCTTAGTACTTACTAGCATTCCTCCTGTGCATGCCCATGTGCATGCATGCACACATATTCGATTCTGAATTTCTATTCACAGACTCAAACACTTATTAAATGAAGGCTAGATATACAGATTTTATTATATCACACTACAAGGGATAAAAAAGATTCAGCATTACTCATACTTAAACACTATTTG
The DNA here is from genome assembly GCF_024711535.1 of Dipodomys merriami. Lineage (NCBI taxonomy): Eukaryota > Metazoa > Chordata > Mammalia > Rodentia > Heteromyidae > Dipodomys > Dipodomys merriami. Next base: position 44,090,474 of record NW_027206401.1, read on the forward strand.
TAAGTTAGAGAAACACCAGGTTAACAGCCTGGAAGAAAACTCCTGCCTAATTCAGAATAGGGAAAAAAGATTTTTTGTCTACATATATATGAATTAGGCAGTGTTCTGACTCTCCACATACAATAATCACACAACTCTGAAAGAGCACTGACAGACCTCATTTTAAATATGAAGTATCATAAGGTCAAGTAGAATTCAGTTGCTTCACCAAGAAAGCCAACAAGGAAAGGGGGCTGAGGTTCAAGTTCATGTGTTACTGATGTAGACATCAGAATTCTCTCATGGTTAAAGTATCATGTCAAAGTAAGGAGAGCATGCTCAATCTGGATGATCTCAGGTGGCTTTGGCTGGATGTCTGCAGATCAATGCAACCCCTGGGGTGGAAGCAGCATGTTGAAACAAACAAAAAAACAAAACAAAATGATCTTTTCTCAGAAAGTTTTTTTCCTAACTGAAGACAGATATGAAAGAATATGATGACGGATGGCTAGATGATAGACAATTGCTATAAAGATAGGTAGAAAAGTGACAGACTGATATATTGATGACTGAAGAATAGGTAGATAATCAATTTAAGAATGCAGATATAGGCCAAGACAACTTAATCATCAAATGTTATTAATACCTTAATAACATGGAAATTAATATTTTTAAAATGTGGATTGTTTGATGCAGGGTTTCTATAGGTTACTTTCTATCTTCTAACCTGATTATGATGACTAACTCTACCAGTGTATTGTCTACCCATGGAAACACAATCTTCTGACCCTCTAGTCAATCCATGTCAGTTTGTTGTTCCACCATTTTTTAATCTTGATTTGTATCAACAACTGAAATGAATATATATATATACATATATATATATATATATTTAATTACCTACTTAAGACAAATTGTTAAATTTACACTACCTGGTGAAGAGGCTTTCATGTTATTAATCAAGTTATTGGATAGAAAGGGTGTTCTATTTTATATGCTCACCTACTGAATGGATTGGACTGTCCCTATTTACCGCTTTCAACCTAGTACTTACCTAAAAGTGTTCTATTTTCCTAGCCAGGATTATTGAATACACCCTCCTTTTTCTCACATTAGATTTGACTGGCAGAATATGCATGTTTCTTCTTTTCATATTTGTTATATTTGAATTCTAAATCCAATTTTTCACATGATTTAGCCTGCAACGACTTCTCTTATGTTTTTTTCTCCTTTTATGAATTTAATCTCTTATCTATTCTTCCATCCATGCACTCCTTCATTTGTACATTATGCTTTCAGCAAATTTTGTGAGCACACTAATGTGTTGTGATAGCGTATGTATATAATATGCATTAAGTTCAGGTATTGTTTTGGTCTATTTTATTGGGAAAGTGTAAAAATTATTTTTTAATGTTAAGAGATTACAGATTTCCATAAATCTTGACCACTCTTTTATACTTTAGTTCTTAGAGTTTTACCCCTGGGAATAGTTGTAATTGAATTCATGCTACAAAATATCTCAAGTGTGAACATTTATATTTAATACCTTAATCTGACCCTTGATCACCACTTCATGTTTTAGTTTATTTTTCACTGTATGTTAAACTCCACTTTCTAGTTTTAAATTCTCTTCCCCACTTTTTCTTTGTTCCATTATTGGAGCTTGAACTAAGGGCTTAAACGCTTTTGCTGAGCTTCTTTGCTCAACGCTAGTGCTCTATCACTTGGAGACCCAGCTCCACATTTGGCTTTGTGCGGGGGGGGGGGGGGGGGGGGGGTGTTAACTATAGCTCAGAATCTCATAGTGACTTGCCCTCCCAAGCTGGCTTTGAATCACAATCCTCAGATCTCAGTCTTTTCAGTAGCTAGGACTACAGGTATGAGCTACCAGCCCTTTGCTACTTTTAAACTCTTCATGTTCAACAGAGAAAAAAAAATAGAGGTTGATGAAACACAAATAAATATGGGTAGATGTTTTAAAGTTTCTTTTTCCTTTCTTTCTTAAGCAGAAACATATCTAGATACGTGGATACCGATTCTGCTCAAAAAATCTAGTCATCTTAGGAATAAGAAAAATCAAAATTTAAATAATTAAAATGTTGAAAGAGGTATGAAATAGGATCAATAAGGAAATACTATGTATATTTTCTTCTCTAATTTGCCTGTGTTGTTTGCTATGAAAGAATGAGTCTGATATTGACATTTTACCAAATTAATAGTTGATTTCCAAATAGCTCAGCGCTATATACAAATGCAATCCTTTAATCAACAATTCCATCTTCTATGGAGGAGTAAAGGAAGTGAAAAGCTACAAATCTAAGCCAGAATTTGAGAAGACATGAGTTTCTCAGGCTATAGCAAGGTAATGACATCAAGTGCGTGGAAATCATTCCAAATGGTTATTTTGTTTGTTTGTTTTAAAGTGATTTTCTGATCCCGTTTATCTACACATAATGTTAGTCAAGACATAGTTTTCTATCTTTGAGTGATAAGCCAAGTAAATCTGACACCAAATCCACACACAACCCACTTGTCCAATTTATGTCCCTCTTTTTTTCCTGGTTTTCTATACTACTAGACATAACTCAAAGGTGGGGAAACCTGCTGTTTGTTTGTTTTAGGTTTTTTTTTTTTTTTTTTTTCTTGTCCCGTAGCCTGAACTCAGGGATTGGGCTCTGACCCTGAGTCTATCTATGTTCAATACTAAGGTTCTACCACTTGAGCCACAGCACCCCTTCCGGCTCTTGCCGAGTAGTTTATTAAAGATAAGAGTCTCATGGACTTTCCTGCCCGGGCTGCTTCAAACTGTGCTACTCAGATCTTAGCCTTCTGAATAGCTAGGATAACAAGCGTGTGCCACCAGCACCAAGCCTGGGGAAGTCTTCTGTTAAGTGGCATTGCTTCTGGCCCAGAGGCATTTGGAAAGCTGTAGTATTATTTAGGCATTGCCCCATTGTTTAGATCCAGTTGGAGGGAAAGTCATCCTCACAGTAAAGCAATAAGTAAAGCAGCTTATGGTACTCCCACACCAAGCTCAGACATCAATTGTAGGCTATTTAGGAACACCATTTGGTGAGGAGGTGCTGTCCACAGAGACCTCCACACCATGAGGATGTGGATAATTCCTGACAAGTACCCGATTGTCATCATGAAATAGGGGACATTTGGAGCCCTACACGCTCCTATAGGAAATGATTAATGTGCATTTTTCTGATCCTGACAGATTCCAAAAGAAAAGCAGATTGCTACCCATAAAACTGAACCACCTCAATGTGGAATTACTGGAAGAATCTGAAAGTCTTTTGCAGAAATCCTGTGCTTACTCCAATGCTTCTCAAAAACTAGCTATTTTAAAGAGACCGGGGTCAATACAAATGAAATAAATGGAGGCTTAGATAAAATATGTCAGAAAATTTGCCGAAAGGTTATTTTAAGGTGGCCTGTTAAAAACAATAATGGGCCATTAGGCTGTCTTGTTAAAGACATTGAAGTCATAGGCACAATGTATGAGTCACATGGGCAAGATTTTCCACTTTTTATATAAAAACTTCAATATTGAATTTCTGATAAAAGTAGAATGTTAGTGTTTCTGTGTAAATTATTATAAATATTATACTTAATTTATGAGTACAGGAGTAAGTATTTTATGCCTTTGGAAATATGCTAGCAAAATGATATAGAATATATTTAATTTTAAAACAAGTTGTTATATGTTTTCCTTGCCTTTTAGTTATGAAGGTCTTTACATTTTTGACTAGTTATTATACAGGCAGGCACATGGATTCTTTTTGTTAAAGGTATCAGTATTAGTACTGATCTACTTTTGAAACAAATGTATCATGTATTTCCAATGACTCAAGTAAATTATTATGTAATTTAAGAACCAGTAACAGTTGGGCATATCTGAAAGCTCAGCCACTTGGAGGTAGAACATGGCAATTTGAGGGTAGTAGCCTGTACAAAAAGTTAGTGATACTCCTTCTAAACAAACAAGATGAGCCTAGTGGCATATTTATGGAATTCCAGATATTTCAGAGGAATTGGTCTAGAGGATCACAGTTCCTGCCAAAAGCTTAAGAAGCTGTTAGAAAAATAACTAAGGCACAAATGGGCCAAGTGTGTGCTTCAAGTGGTAGGCAGACACCATCTGCCAAGCCAGCACAAGGCCATGAGTAAAAACACCAGTGTTCCAAAAGATAAAATAGGGCTGGGAAGGTGGCTCAGTGATAGAGTGTTTGCCTTGCATGCATGAGGCCCTGGGTTCGATTCCTCGGCATCACATAAGCAGGAAAAGCCAAAAGTGGCACTGTGGCTCAAGTGGTAGAGCACGCTAGCCTTGAGCTGAAGGACAGCACCCAGGCCCAGAGTTCATCCCCACAACTGATTAAAAAAGTATAGTAATCCCAAAAGATAAAATAATAGTAATATTAAAAATAGTAATAATAATAGTAGGACACTAGGTAATTTAGACATAGTGATGAATAAGAATGTACTATGTGATTTTTTTTGGTTTCTTTTGTATGTTCTTCCCCCATGGTATAACTCTTGTTGTCACTGTATTGGATTCTGGTGCCCTGCATCTTGTATATACAGGTTTTTGTTTTTTTTTTTCTAAATTTGGGGAGGGGAAGGGAAGTAATAAAATGCTGAAATAAGAATACAGGTTGACCCATTGTAACAATGAAATGTACAAGATACAAGTTGAGGGAGGGGATGAGTTGGGGAGGTATGGGGAGAGGAGGGATGGTAGGGGGGAAAAGAAGGGGTAACAATGCTTTATAGGAAATTTCCTCATTACCTTATTCATGTAATTGTAACCTCTCTGCACAGTATCTTTACAGTAAAAATATATATGAAAAAAGAAATGGATACTTGACTTTCAATATTGAATTAGAGACAAGTGCTGGATGTATGATATAAGAGCATCTTCTCAATCCTCAAAGTGCAAAATTACATCCATTTTGCTCATAGATGAATCTTCAGGACTCAACAAAACCTAGCACAGGGAGAATTCCCAAGAACGATTTGTTGAAATAAAGAATCATTTAATAATGCATATTGAATTGGAAAATGAAAAAGTAAAGCTCTTTTCTATTAGCCATGATTTGGGACACTATATCTTAACCTCTACATTCAGTTGCTTTATTTAATTTGATAGTAATGGTCATAAAAACCCCTCTTGCTCTAATAAACTTGTTGTGAGATGTGAGTGATAAATAAAAACAGTACTTTAACAGGATGTTAGTGGGCCTCTTTGTGGTAAATTCATTTGGTTAAGGAAACTTGCTTTTTGCCTTTTACATTATTTATGCATTTAGTTTTCGTTTTACACTATTGGGGGCATGGAATCAACAATTAAAAAGATGAAGTATTAAAACAGATATGGATGTGTTCCATTGAGACCCAGTATTCCATGATAGCAGGCTAAAGCTCCTGCTTCATTCCTATGAAAACTCAGCATCATTAGATGGCGTGACTTATTTTAATTAAATATACCAGATAGATAGGGCTTTATTTTTGCTTACATTATTTATACTGTCTCACATCACCTGTTTAATTACTTTCTGAATGTCTTGCATTGTTGTATTTTTTAATCATTGTGATTAATTGAAGAAAATCTTTATTTTTCACCCAGCAGGACACAGAAGTTTAGGAAGGAGCTGATTCACAAGGCATGTGCTGCACCACTGCTGTGTCTCAGCAGGCATCTGTGCCCTGTGTGTTTTGCATCCCCATAAGACAAATTCATGTCTTGAGTAGAGGAGGGGCATCTCAGAGAGCAAAGGAAAGGAGCTGAATATGGCAAGAGCCTCCAGATGCTTGAGTTAACAGATGTTTCGATTACAGGAAATATATGTAAGTAATAAGGGAACACAGATCTGGATATGAAAAGGAAAAAAAAATAAAAAAACATGGCATACAGGATCAGCATCTATGCTTCTGTACTCTGAAAATCATGGGCCACCATTCTGAGAACAACGGTTGGGAGTTTTATGACTTAATCTTGTTCATGGGATCACTGAACAAGACATTTTTCACTTTTAGTTTTTGTGGTTTTGGCTGACCCAGGAACTCTCCTGGCTTTGCTTTGTGACACAGGCTTTTAAGAAAATCTGTTATTTCTGCCGGTTTGCACTGCACTGGCTCCACTACGGGGCTATTGCATTTCCAGTGGAATTTTAGAGTTTCAAGGAGGCAAACAAATGAAGGGAAATAATATGTGTATTTCTGGAGCACTCCTGAAATCAGTCTGTTCTGTGTTGGTGACTGGGAGGGAGAGGGACTGCCACCCAGTGTTTCCACTGAGCCTCTCTCAAGCAGGTTCTAAATTAACAATGAAAGTGAAGTTCGTGAGAACAAAAATGAAAGATTCTTTCTCCTTTGGGGGAAAAAATAAATCTAAACTCTCTCAGAAAACTTAGGTATGATAATTCCCTACTGCAAACATATGAAAGTCACTGGCAGCCTTAATCTTTGGTTTCCAGGCACATTTTTGAGTTTAACACAATAGGGAGAAGAAAGCTGGAGGTTATTCAGTCCAGTGGGGCAAAAGGTGAAGAGGACTAAATTTCAGTCAAGACAACAAGGGAAGTACAAAGAACACCATTTCTCTTTCATGTGCTTTGATCGTCTTTCCTGTTTCACCCTTAATGAGTACCTTCTCTAAACTAAAAATAAAACATTGCATTCTATTAAATTGTGTTCTTGTTCCCAGGGAATTCTAAATGGGTAGGTGTATGTTTCTTATGCTTGAACAGAACTCGATATTCTCATTTTTTTTACAATTTTATACATACATACGTGTGTGTGTGTGTGTGTGTGTGTGTGTGTGTGTGTGTGTGTGTGTGTGTGTGTGTGTGTGTATAGTTTTCTTCCTCTGGCAGTCAGGAAGTGGACAAATGAAAGAGAGAAGAATCCACTAGAGACAAAACATAAACATTAGTTTTTCCAAATTGTTGTTAAAAGCCTAATGACTGGCACTAACCAACACAGAGGGAAATGTCAGAAGGTTTGTGGTGATGGCATAAGATCACCCAAATGTCATAGAAAGAGGAAGAAGGTATGGTGTGCCTCCAGAGAAGGCCGCTTCCCCAGGCCCACAAAGTAGCCTCTGCCAGGAAGAGCTAGAAAGTCACTTATTGAAGAGTGGACAGACATTCAAGGATGTTGTGTTACACCTGTGCACACACAGAATGAAACTTTTATTTTCATTCTTGTTCACGTGACCACAGTTTCTCATATTTTCTTTTTGACAAATAACCAAGTAAAGAAATGTCATGAACTCAATAGTCTTGCTTCTGCCTCATACACAGAGGGCCACCCATTCATGAATGCACAGGGTTGTTGCCAACAATAACTTTCTTATTTATGGACAGGACCTTGGCCATTGTGGAAAAATGTTAGTAGATACCTGGTCAGTGACTACCCATGGCAAAGAAGCTTTCTCCCATCAAGTGATTAAAATAATCATATTAATAAATACATGATCCTCATAGGTACAAGTCACCTTTTCTCTCTCATTGATGGCTTTGATTACTTTGACAGACTAAGATACGCTAATGATACAAATTAGGAGCAAAAAAAGAATTAAAAGGGTGTTTAACTCTGATGCCAGGCTGTCAATTTCCTATAGTGCTACCAACTTACAGATAGATGATTAAAATTGTTTCATTTTGAAATTTTGAATATTTTAGAAACTGAATGGCTTTCTGGGGGAGGAAAAAAGAAAGAAAATTCTGTGCTTAACTAATTAGACATCTTATTTGACTTAACAATAGAACAGGATTATTCTTTGAATATGGGGATCTTCCTGCATTATTACAAGAGCTTACAGTTTGATTTTACATCTTCCTCTGGTGTATTTGTCTAATTATTTGTCTATAATATTATTCATAATTCTCTATGACCAAGTTTATGAAGATCTGTGTTCATTTATTCCTCAATGAATTTCTAAAAGCAGCCATTTCTAAATCATGAAACTACGTCCTTATTAAGTCCTAAAAAGAAGAAATGTGATTTCCATCTCTGAAGGGTAAAGAATTGAGAAAAATTAAAATTTACAGGATTCATATATATATATATATAATACAGAAAATATATACTCAAATTATGTAAGAGATAATAAGGATGGGCCTTTTTTTACTTTAGTCACATAATCAAACTATAGTTCCAAGCCTTGATTTAGTCATCTCACACACACACACACACACACACACACACACACAGACACAGACACACCTTGAGGAAATTATTCAGTCTATTATATCACCTGTAATTTTGACAAAATAGTAACTATATTTCAGAGACAAGTGAATATTAATTGAGACAATCAATATAAACAATAGAGAAGACATGGACAGTTATAATACAACTAATACATTAGCCAGTATTTATGCTAAATGTCAGCTATATATCAGTTGTTTCATGTTATTTTATGCATTCTGTCCCCTAATTTAGGACTTGTTTAAAATCAGATAATGTATCTATTTCCTTATTATATTTCCTCAATTCAATAGGAGTAGAACAAATATTTATTAAATAAATACACAATAAAGTTTTGGATGAATGTTTGATAACCAAGCACTTAAAAATATAGTTGTTTAAAGGCTCTGGCACATTTACGTGATCATTTTAATTTCCTTTGTGGTGATAGGGGTGAACTAAGGGCCTTGTGCGTGCTAGGCATATATTTTCCCTTGAAGCACATCTCCAACTCTCTACATGTTCATGTCCAACCAGTCCCGAGGACAGGGGGAGAATGTACTACTTATGTGTTCTAACTTCATACAACAAAACAAATAAAAAATGAAAAATAAATCACTATATACCATCTTCAATGAATGTAAAACAATTTGCCTAGGTCAACTGATGCTCTTCCGTGGATGCACCTGAATGTTGATGGAGCAATAAAAATCTCGCACAGCAAATCAGAGTTACATCACTTAGTTTTGTCTGATAGTCTCTTCACCTTTGAAAATTTTGCTTCCATCATTTATAGACAGAGAGAGGAGTAGATAATGATCTTTGGTTTCCTCAAATTGTAAAATTGTGATTCATTTAATTTAGCCTTCTTGTCTGTTTGAGTGTTAGAAGAATGTGTTTGCTCAGGTTCTTTTAGTATAAAGAATCGTTAAAATAAGTGAAGTGGACTTTGAGACAGAAAAAAACTGATGACATTTGTAACTTAAATATGGTTTAAGCATTTGTGTGGTATTTTAGTCAATTATTAGATGAATCCAATCAGAAATTTAAAATAGTTGATGTATTTTGAACCTCCACCCTTTTCCTTAAAAAATATAATGAAACTAATACTAAAATTGTCTCTTTTGGTGAATCAAAAGTGTCACCTGCATTTTTGTTACTGATTCAATGACTTAGTATCTATCTATTAAGCTTTTAAATGATGTATCACTATGAAACTTTATTCATACCAGTAGACAGCTGGCAAATTACAAAGTGGAAATGTAACTGCAATGTTTCTCAGACTATATTGAACAACTATCAAGTATATTTTGTTTTGTACCTCTAAGCCTACTCCATACCTTTATTCCTCTCTGCTCCAGTAGACTGTCTTGATATCTATCTATCTATCTATCTATCTATCTATCTATCTATCTATCTATCTATCTATCTATCTAATATCTATCTTATATCCATCTTACATTTCCTAGTAAATTAATGTTAAAATGAAATTAGAATGAAATTATATTCTTTATTTCCTTAATCCTCCTTTCAGAGTTACTCTGTAGACTAGATGTATGTTTTACATACTTTTGCTCCTTTGTTGCTCTTCACGCACTGAGATGGATGGAGGTTCTCAGGCTACCATACTATTATTTGTGGTTCCACATTGTTCTTCACAGTATAATTGTTTCAGATAGACCATGATTAGGATATCTAGGTCTTTCTGTGAAATTTCTATATTACACATTTATAGTTAAGAAACAGAATTTCAGCAATGATAAAGCTTATTTCTTCCACTGAACCAAGACAGAACCTGTATAGCTGTCTTTTCTTTCCATTAAGGACAATTAAAAATCTTTACATTTAAAACAATAACAATAAAGACAGACTCCTTATGTCATATCTTGAGGTTCATTTCACTTAGCATCGTCCTATATGGTCATATGTATACGACTTTTTGAGCTTTTCCGCTATTCTGATAAGATTATCCTATATGTAAACTAATTAGTGCAAATAAGGCAAAATGTGGGACCTAAATTTCTTTGGGACTGGGTGACTTCACTTAATATGATTTTTTTCCAAGTTTTCCTTTTCCTAACAAATGGAGTGGTGTCTTTCTTTCTGATGGAAGCTTTAGTATGGCCTTGTTTGTGATTCATTGGGTAAATGCCCAGAAGAGGGATTGCTGGGTCATAAGGGAGCTCTATGTGTAGGCTTTTGAGGAAACTTCATACTGAGTTCTAAAGTGGTAGCCAAGTTTATACTCCCACCAACAGTACAGTAGGGCTCCCTTTTGGCCACACCCACTCCAGCATCTGTCATTATTAGATTTTTTTTTTATTATAGCCATTCTCACTGGGGTGAGGTGGAATCTCACTGTTGTTTTGATTTGCATTTCTTTTATGGCCAGAGAAGTTGAGCCATTTCTTCATTTGTCTATTTGCTGTTCTTATTTCCCCTTCAGAGAAATCTCCCTTAAGTCTTTAGCCCACTTGTTAATGAGGAGGTTGTTTCTTTGAGGATTTGTTTTTAGGGGATTTAATTTTTGAATTCTAAGTATATTTTAGATATGAGACCCTTGTCTGTTGTATGACTAGTGAAGATCTTCTCCCAGTCTGTGGGCTTTCTATTGATCTTACTAGCTACACCTTTTGTCATGCAAAAGCTCTGCAGTTTCATGCAATCCCATTTGTCCAACCTTTCTTTGATTTTTTGTGTTTCTAGATATTTATTAAGAAAACTTTACGCCATGTCAAGGATCCCTAACATATTCCTTCCTGAAATGCTTTCAGGGTGTCTGCTTTTACTTTGAGGTCGTTGATCCATTTGGAGTTGATTCTGGTGCAGGGTGATATATAAGGATCTAATTTTAGTTTTCTTTTCTTTCTTTTTTTTTTTTTTGGTCGGTCATTGGGCTTGAACTCTGGGCCTCTGAAGAGCTGTCCTTCAGCTCTTCAGATCATGGCTAGCACTCTACCACTTGAGCCACTTTGCCACTTCAGGTTTTCTGAGTAGTTTATTAGAGATAAGAATTTCATGGACTTTCCTGCCTGGGCTAGCTTTGAACTGCGATCTCAGACCTCAGCCTCCTGGGTAGCTAAGATTACAGGCATAAGCCATCAGCACCCCGTAATTTTAGTTTTGTACAGGTATTTAACCAATTTTTCCAGCAGCATTTATTGAAGAGATTGTCTTCCATTCTTTTTATTTGTTTTTTTGACTCCCACATGAAAGATTAGGTGGCTATAAGTCTATAGGTTCATTTCTGGGCCTTTGGTTCTATTCCATTGATCTATTCAAGTCTACTCTTGTGCCAGTACCAAGCTGTTTTGTTTATTATGGCTTTGTAGTAGAGTTTGAAGTTTGTTTCCTCCAGCACTGTTCTTTCTGTTAAGGATCATGTTTGCTATTCGGAGTCTTTTATTGTTCAATATGAATTTTTGTATTGCTTCTTCTATTTCATTGAAGAATAACGTTGGGGTATTGATGGGTATTGCATTGAATTTGTAGATAGCCTTTGGCAGAATTGTCATTTTCATGATGTTAGTCCTCTCTATCCAGGAGCATGGGAAGTTTTTCCACTTCCTTAGTCCTGCTTTAATTTCCTTTTTTGGGTTTTTAAAGTTTTTATCATAATGTTCCTTTCTTTCTTTCTTTCTTTCTTTCTTTCTTTCTTTCTTTCTTTCTTTCTTTCTTTCTTTCTTTCTTTCTTTCTTCTTTCTTTCTCTTTCTTTCTCTTTCCCTCTTTCTCTCTTTCTCTCTTTCTTTCTTTTTCCTTTGTATGTTCTTTCCCCTATGGCATATCCCCTGTTGTCACTTTATTTTGGTACTCTGTATCTTATATATACATATGTCTTATCTGGGGAGGGGAAGGGGAATAACAAAACGGTGATATCCACAAGGCAGTATATTGGACACAAATTTAACGGGGGGGGGGGAGGGGGTGGATGTGGGAGGTGGGAGAGAGGAGGGATAGTGAGGCAACCACAAGGAAGGGAAGGGGAACAAAGATCGACATGTAATATACTCATTGCCTTACTTTTGTAACTGTAACCCTTCTGTATAGCATTTTTTACAATAAAAAATTTAAAGTATAAAAAAATGATCTTCCCATTCTCAATCTCCTACTTTGCTAAGATTACTGAGCTCAACCAGGAGCCTTCATCTAATCTATGGAATTTTTCCCCCACAAGCTCTACAGTTCATTTCAATATAGAGTCTAGTAAGTACCACTGCTGCATTTGTTCACTTTTTGTCCCTCCGTTTCTGTGCCTGATTTTTACCCTCCCCAAAATGGACAAATGAACAAACAAGACAAAAATAAAACAACAACAAAGAAAAGAAAACCTTTACAAAATCTCTTCTGAGAAATGCATGGAAACCTTTAAAAATACAAATAAATAAAGGAAAATTACGTGTTTTCATCTGTTGCTGAAACTATTTAACAGCCTATACACAAATACATTAACAATATTTGTTAGAAAAGGAACCAAAGGACAAGATTTGAAGAGAAAAGCCCTATTTGAAATCTGGTTTATATCTCTTATTAAATAATTGACCTTAACTAAGTCATTTCATACTTTCTTCCATTATAAAATTAAATCAGTCATATAAGTTATGTGCATATACAAATAAGTACAGTTCTTATACTTCAAAGTTTATATATATGCATAGTCATACAAACATATATATATGTATATATATATATATATATGTAATCAAGAAACTATGGAAAAAGAAACTTTTGGAAAAACTGAAGACAATTAGGCTAATCAACATTAACAACTAATACTGTCAGACTGTGTCAAATAGCCCCAGTGTAAGATATCTGCATTAACATGAAGAGTGATTAAGATTGGATCTCCAAGAAGTGCATCCAAGACCAGTCGTACCAAACAGACTGACATTCCATTAAATCTTCTGAATTAAAATACATTATAGAGAATCCTCAATTTATCCCACTCAAGAAATTGAAAAATAATTAAGTAGCTTGTTTCAGCTATCTGGGCTGGTTAAATCTTCTGTTTGGATGCCAAAGTCGTCCTTTAAGGTCTTTTTGTTGCTACTGGCAAAGCTCTCATTAGATAGAATTTTAAAAGACCTCTGATTAAAGATAATCCCTAGGAAGTAAATGATTTAAGACAAACACACACACACACACACACACACTTCTTAAACCATAATGATTCAATTGATACAAATTATTCATGCTAGGTAGAACCATGTTTTACTTTAAAATAGAACCTCAGAATATACTTATAAAGGGATCATTTTCACCTAATGATGAGGCAGCTGATAAGGATAATGAACCAGAATAAGAGATTTATAAAAATATTAAGAATATTATTTTAAATTCAGTGATTATGTCAGAATATAGTTGAACTGACTTAATCATCACAGTACACCTAAAATAAGCCAGTAAGATGCATAGTGTAAATTACCTTACTTTAAAAAAGAATATCTCATGCAAGTTAGCTAATAACAAATGGTGCAAAATTCCATATTCAAACATTGTTGCCTCCTCTTTTGTTTCCCCCATCCCTTCCCATCTCCATGCCCGCCCCCCCACACCCCGAAATGTACTCATTACCTTGCCCATGTAATTGTAATCCGTTCTCTGTACGGTATTTTCACAATTTTTTTAAAAAAAAGAAAGAAAAAAAAACTAAAAAAAGAAGAAAAAGATTCCATAATCAATGAGGAAAATTGAAGGGAGGGGTGGGGTTGGGAGGAATGGGAGTGAATGCTTAAAGGAATGATATCAAGCAAAACACATTGCAGTTATAAACTGATTTATTTATTTATTTATTTATTTTATGACTTTTTTTTTATTGTGAGAATACCGTACAGAGGAGTTACAATTACATGGGCAAGATAATGAGTACATTTCTTATCAAGCATTGTTGCCTCCTCTTTGTTTACCCTTCCCATCCCTTCTCATCTTCCCCTTCCCCCCACCCGATTCTCCCCCCACCCCCACCAAAGTTGTAAAGTTCGTTTTTCGACATAACGACTTGTACATCTCATTGTTGCAATGGGTCCACCTGTATCCCTAGTTAAACGATTTGTTTTTTCCCTTCTCCTCCACAAATTATACCAACATCAAATACAGTCAAGACAGGGGTTATACAGTGGGGGAGGGACATACAAAGCAACAAAGAAATCATGTTATAAATATGTTAGAAACAATTGCATGAAAGGAAAAAAAAATTTGAATACTTATCTTGGGGTTCATTCCCCTAACATCAACTTATCTGACTTTTCTGCTTGACTCAGACATATACTAGTTATTGCAAATAAGGGAATGGCATTTTTTTTTTTTTTTTTTTGTCGATCCTGGGGCTTGAACTCTGGGCTTGAGCTACCACTATCCCTGAACTCTTCAGCTCAAGATGAGCGTTCTACCACTTGATCCACAGAGACATTTCCGGTTTTTTAGTGGTTATTTGGAGATAAGAGTTTCTCGGACTTTTCTGCCCAGGCTAGCTTTGAACCGTTATCCTCAGATCTCAGCCTCCTGAGTAGCTAAGATTGCCAGCGCCTGGCTGGCAATTTTTATACAACTAAAGATAATAAAACTTTAGTGATTAAAAACAATTCAGTAGTCAGGAGTTTACTGAATGATTGGAGTGTACATTGCAATCATTTTACTTTCTCTTTGGAAAATTCTATTGTATAGAAAACAATTGTTTTATTTTCCAGTTAAGCATGTATATTTTTGAATGTTTGAATATTTGCTATTTATTATAATCCTGATTATATTTTCGGCACGAGAATATAGTAATAAAACTGAATAAACTTCTTTGGATTTTGACTTTGTTTTTTGTTGCTGTTATTTGTTTGTTTATTTTTTGACTATAGGATAATGGCATCACCTTAAAAATAATGTATACAATAAAATATAAATATAATAATAATGTAGTAGTTATGACCACATAAGAAATTAAAATGATAAGTTTGTTTTGTGACCTGTGTTTGCTCATTGTCATCCATGGCCTTCATCTTGGCTCAGAAAGAGAATCTGATTAGGACAATGGTATATTTTGGTGGATTCTAAGAAAGAACTTATAAGCCAATCTATATCTTATTCTTGATGATGACATGTATGATTGTAAAGCTTAAATTTTCACAGTCTTATTTTACATTGTGACTAAAGTCAGTCTGAAAATTGGGAGACCCTGTACAGGGATTGTTAAATGATGAAAAACCAAACAGTTAGAAAAAAAATCAGTTCTAATTTCCATCTTATCTCTGGACCAGCACAAAAGCTGAAATCCACTAATTAAATAAACATGTAACAATCCACCCTTTTGTAATATATCATTGAAGACAATTTGATGTTGTTTTCATTGAACTGAACACAATGAGTCCTAAGAGACAAAAAACAAAAACAAATAAAATGACAACAACAAAAACTATCATCATTGTTGTAAACTAGAGGAAGAAAGGAGTCAATGTTTATTTTTATGCACTTTAGTGAATCAGGCAAATTAAAAGACCTATTAGAAGCAAATACGCTTGCTTTAGGTTCCATCCTCAGGCCTATGATATTGACATTGTAAGATCTTAAATAATAATAATAATAATAATAATAATAATAATAATAATAATAATAATAAAATAAAAACAATAAGAGAATGCTGAATATTTGAATTGGGGTCACTCTAGTCTCTATTCATCAATTACAACTATTTAGTCAGTTAAAACTATAATTTAAAGTCTCAATTTTAAGCATTTTAGAATGTCTCTTATCTTTGCAAATAAAACTTGCATCGGGAAGATAGCAAAATGATTCAAAAGCAAAAAAAAGTTTCATGTTTTACATAATTTTGATCATTCTTAGCCAAGTCTGACTTACTTATAATTTTGGCAAAATCTTGGTCACTCCTTTCTTCACAATGAATATATTAATAATATTTGTAACTGACATTATCTTCCTTATCTCCAAGGAGCCTATTTTGTTTGTGAGCCTGGTTGTTTTCCTTGCAGTTTCCTTGAACACACTGAAATGGAATTGTGCTGCAGGTTGACTTATATAATTGGAAAGGTTCTTGTATGAATTTTCTCAGTTAAACATGTCAGAGAAGAAATATACAACAAATAATAAAATATATGCAAACACTCATCAATCAAGAGCTGCCTGCCACTTTCGTGCTACTAGAAGGGTCCTCAGAGTGACAGCACAAATGTATGTTGGCAGGCAAATCAAAGCTTTAGAAATAAGGCAAAATGGTTTATACTGGCCCCTCAAGTCTCTAAGGCTATGACAGCCCAATTGGAATTTTGTTTTTTGCATTAGTTTTGAATTCCTTTATTAAATCATTTTATTCTATTTGTCTCGTGTACACACACACATACATATACACACAAACACACACACTAGTATATAATTTTTGAGGAAAAGTGTTCATCAGATATATTTGTGACTTATTTCAGGGCTCAATGATAATGTTAAAAATTTTTATACTTTCAGACTGTGGGTTATGAAGTCATATGAATAAAAGTATTTTCAATCCAAAGAAAAATTCAAAAGAAAGCAATTCTTTCCTCATCGTATCCCTATTCTTAGAACTGTAAACTGTCATTTTTATCAGCTTATGAATAGAGATACAAACTCAGGAGTTATTCAATGATTAACAACTATACTATCCTTAGTGTGAGAAGCTCAAAGGCCTGTGCCCAAATTTACTTACAACTTATTGCTTCAATCACATAGTTCCTTCTTAATAACAAAGGCATCAGAATGATTTGAAATTTTAGATCTACTTTAGGCTAGCTTGGGACATATGAAGCACAGCAAAGAAGGGAAGAGGTCTTGTTCATGCATAGGGACGAATAGAAATTTCCATTTCAATTTTCATTTTAAGCTGGAAAAGTGGATGTATTCTAGGAGACAGCACCACGGAACTAAATTCTTCTTTGTACTCAGCATTTCCCTGTGGAGGCAAATATCCTTTTCCCAAATAATTCAAAATTGCTTCTGCACAGAGGCCAAAGAGGGTCAGTACAAAATTCAATTACCTCCTATCACCATATTCTCCTCTTACAAGGTAATGTTGCAGGTGTGAGGTTGGCTATCTTAATCACATGTGAAGGTGAAATGCCAAACAGATGATTACAAAATTTGTGGGTCAGGAGGAAAACATCCAATATCCTGTATGTTTGATTTTATTACACTGGCATGCTGAAGCTTATTCTTTATTTATTTCTTCATTAAAGCTTCCTAAAGTGAACTTTTCCTAGGGTTTTCCTAATTATCTACATATATACACAGAGTACAAACTATGACTTGTGTCATGTATGTTGGCTTTTCTCTGTAAGTCTTATTGGGTCCTATCATTTCATAGAACATGCTGTGATGAATGAGCTTTCCAAAGAAGGCACTACATTATCTCTCGGCATAATAATATGTGAAACGGAATACTTTTGTCATCTCTATTTTTTTCTATTTGCACTTATTCAAACCATATGGATTTTCCATCAGCTTTTAAAAAGTTCATTAGAGTTAAATAATTCTAAATATAAATTCTTCTCAATATTGGCATTTTTTTTTACTTTCCATTTTCTTTCAATGAACTTCAATGGTTCAAATGATGATCTATGCTCAGTAATGAGAAATACAAGACAGGTGCTAAATCCCCTAAATACTGTGTTTTCCATGACTTGTTTCTGGTGATAATTGCATCAGTTCAGTGAATTTGGTGGGTTAAATATATTCTTCTTTTTGTTTTTGTTTGTTTGTTTGTTTTGTATGTTTTTATGGTAAAAATACCATACAAATGGGTTACAGTTACATGAGCAAGGTAATATTCTTCTTTTAAGATTGAAAAATGTAGAGTCCCTGAGTGAGCATATGATATACCTTTAATCTAATATGCATACACTATTTAGGGTATGTCTTTCTACTTCTGTAATTGGAAGGTATGCATATTCTGAGCAAAGTTTGCTTGCATTAATATTTTATTTTAAATTTTTGAATTATTTTTAGTGGTAATTCTAGGGTTTGAATCAAGTTCTCATCCTTAGCAGCAGGCATTTTACCATTTGAGCCAAAAACTCAGTCTCTTGCTGAATGTGCTTTTTCTTTTTTTTTTCTTTTTTTTCTTTTTTTTTATTGTGAAAATACTGTACAGAGGGATTACAATTACATGGGCAAGATAGTGAGTACATTTCTTATCAAGCATTGTAGCCTCCTCCTTTATTTCCCCTTCCCATCCCTTCCCAGCCCCCCCCACCCAATCCTTCCCCCCTACCACCAAAGTTGTAAAGTTCGTTTTTGACATGATAACTTGTACTTCTCATTGTTGCAATGGGTCCACCTGTATCTTTATTTAAACGACTTGTTTTTCCCCTTCTCTACAAATTATACCGACATCAAATACAGTGAAAAGCAGGGGTTATACTGTGGGGGAGGGACATACAAAGTAACAAAGAAATAATCTTATAAATGCGTTAGAAACAAATGCATGAAAGAAAAAAAACATTTAAATACATATCTAAGGGTTCATTTTCCTAACATCACCTTATCTGACCTTTTCTGCTTGACTCATACATATACTAGATATTGCAAATAAGGGAAACCATGGAGTGTATGAATTACTTCGATTTATTCACCACCACCTATTCATCCTCTCCTTTTGTTCGCTTTCCTACTAATTATTCCCATCCCCAAATAGTTTTATTTGCCATTTCGCATACAGTTCTTTACCGTATAGTCACCATTCTGTGTCTCACATGGATTATCAAATGTGAAAGGAAAATTATAATGGACTTCCATTTATCCTATGCATGTGTATATACAAACTTGATTAAAAGAACACTGACTTGCATTTCAAGTAGTGATGTTATAAAAACATCAACATTAGCTGGGTGTGGAGGCCTAAGTCTGTAATCCTAGCCACTTGGGAAGAAGAGATGAAAGGCTTACAATTTGAGGCCATCCCAAGCTAAAAGAACTTCATGAGACTACATCTCACTGGCTGAATGTGGGGGCACGTTTATGCTATCTCACTTATGAGAGGAGGCACAATGGATGCACAGAATAGGAAGGTCAGAGTTCAGATAGCTTGGACATAAAAGCAAGACCTGACATTGAAAAAGCACATTCAAGTCTTTCCATTTAAAACAAATGGGGCAATGTCATTCTTTCTGATGGAGACATAGAATTCCATTGTGTATATATACCACATTTTCTTGATCCGTTCATCTACTGAGGGGCATCTGGGTTGGGTCCATATCTTAGCTATGGTAAATAATGCTGCAATAAACATATTTGTGGTAGTAGCTTTAGTGTGGTCTTGTTTGTAAACATTTGGGCAAATGCCCAAATGTGGGATTGCTGGGTCATAGGGGAGCTCTATGTGGAGTCTTTTGAGGAATCTCCATACTACTTTCCAAAGTAGTTGAACAAGTTTACACTCCCACCAACAATGAAAATAGAATAATTAAACCAGTTAAATTATTTTTAATGCGAGATGTGGGAGAAGAAAGAACAATTGGTTAAGTCTGATTAAAATAAATTATATACATATTTTTAAAATAACACAACAAAACTCTTTGTAAAAACAATATGTACTAAACATAGTCGTGCTGGTAGTGTTCGTGTGGTCTCGTTTGTAAACATTTGGGTAAATGCCCAAAAGTGGGATTTCTGGGTCATAGGGGAGCTCTATGTGGAAATGTGGTATATATACACAATGGAATTCTATGCCTCCATCAGAAAGAATGACATTGCCCCATTTGTTAGGAAATGGAAAGACTTGGAAAAAATTATATTAAGTGAAGTAAGCCAGGCACAAAGAAACATAGGTCCCATGGTTTCCTTTATTTGCAATATCTAGTATATGTCTGAGTCAAGCAGAAAAGGTCAGATAAGGTGATGTTAGGGAAATGAACCCTAAGATATGTACTCAAATGTTTTTTTTTTCTCTCATGCGATTGTTTCTAAAGCATTTATAAGATTATTTTTTTGTTTCTTTGTATGTCCCTCCCCCACAGTATAACCCCTGTTTTCACTATATTTGATGTTGGTATAATTTGTGGAGGGGAAGGGGAAAAACAAATCGTTTAAATAGGGATACAGGTGGACCCATTGCAACAAATGAGATGTACAAGTCGTTATGTCGAAAACGAACTTTACAACTTTGTCTGGGGGGGGGGGAGGATTGGATGGGGGGGTGGGGGGATGATGGGAAGGGATGGGAAGGGGAAACAAAAGAGGAGGCTAAAATGCGTGATAAGAAATGTACTCATTATCTTGTCCATGTAATTGTAACCCCTCTGTACAGTATTTTCACAATAAAAATAAACAATATGTACTATTTTTTAAAGACTCCAAGATTAGGAACTGTCAATATTTAGAATTATAGATCTAGAAGTGTGTGTGTGTGTGTGTGTGTGTGTGTGTGTGTGTGTGTGTGTGTCTGTACTTAAACCTAAATCTGATGTTTTCTATCTTGTTTTCATTACACTACAGTGAACTTAGACCTAGATATTAAAAAAATATATTCACAATTTTATCATCCTAAAACCGTTGATACCATTTTGTAAAGGTAATTCTTATTATTAAAATCTTGATTACAAAAATTTCTACAGATCATGGTACCTACATTCAAAAAGTATGGCCAGTTTTCAAATTATCCTGTTTCATACCTTATCTTTTTTTGTTTTCTTTTATTTTGGCCTACATTTAATATTTTCCATTTTTACCTAAATTATTTAATATATACTTATAACAGGAAGTGGTATGTTCTTTGATTGTCTCTGTCCACCATTCATTGCCATTCATTGCTTACATCATAACCACTGTGGTCATTCATAAATATTTCAATATTTACTCAAGAAAAGGTCTGCCTCTTATTCTAATGTCATTGCAACTCAAGGGGGCTATTAGAATTCCAATGAAAAATTAATGTAATGGATAGAATTGTATCTATTTATCATTTCAGATAAATTGTGTTATCAATTTCTCATTAATACATATTTTTTCTGCTTTTCTCTGCCCCAAGATTCAAAGAAGAATCTTCCTAATGTGAGAAAGCTTTAGGTTGGGTGAAGAAAAAAATACAACTAAATCCAATTATTTTCCAGTATAAGTTTTTCTTTGGAGGTGAAGCCTGAATTTTCATACGATAAAGATCACATTCATATTCAGGAAGTTTCAAAGTCTCTAAAACAAACTGACTTCTCAAGCAAAGATTAATTTCTAGTTTTCCCAATTATGTCCAGCTACATATGAATACCATAGTCATCACCTAGCTCAAAGCTAATTCCCTAGGGTATTGAAATCATAGAGAAAAGTTCAGTATAAATGCATACTATAGAAGCAACTTTATGAAGTTATCTTTGTTTCTGTCATGTGCATAGTACAAAATGTAAAAGCATATGCTTATTAATATCTAAAATTACTCTTATGCTTAATTATGCCTGACATCATGCTTATCAGTTATAAAGTTCTTTCACATACTCTTTTTCATGTAATGATTTGGAAGTTATTATGTTTTTATATAACATTGAATTTAATAAAGAAATCTGAATTGGCTTCTCAGAATCTACTTTGCTTTTATCCTTTGCCAGCAGATCTACAATTTAGTTTAGGCCAGCAATGCATTGAGCTAAACACTGACCATCCCAGCTTCTAATGCAGAAAAATTCCACCACAAAACACATTTTTGTTCACCAATCAATAAAGTAGAAGTTCAAGGGGGCTTTGTAGAAAAATATGTTCATCTCTGATTCAAGGGGATAGATGTTACAGCCTTCCATTACCTCATATCTTGTTTTTCTGTATGCATTATATCTAGACTTACAACAGTAATTCGGTTACTCTGACATGTAGAAGAATAAAAAGGAGGCACACATGACAGAGAAAAAACAATGGGAAATTGTGGAACCGCTGCAGGCCCTTTTCAACTGACCTAATACCTATAGCTACTCCATAATTATTGTTGTGAGAAAAAGAATTATCTTCCATTGGTTAAACGTTACTCATGCTTATTAGTTTTTTAATTTTCTATTTTGAACATGGAGCAAGCCAATTAAAAGTGCTTATTTTTAACCTGTTTAACTTAAGATGGTAATTTTGTATAGTTAGTCTAACAAATGATAAATTCCATCTTGTTTTAAATATAGGTGATGGAGTAAGACTTTTCTTTGGCATCAGGCCCATTTAAAAATCTCTATTCTGTCATATAGCCAAATATAAACACAATTGTAAATATGTAGTAAAAGTATCTTTTCAATTAATATTCGTACCAACATTTCCAGATGTCTAATTCAAAATTATGTGATACTGCAGGTAAAAATGCTGTGAAAGAGAAAGAGATGTAGAGTGAGAGAGAGAACCATGCCAGAAATACATATAAAAATTAGGAGAGCCGGGCACTGCTGGCTCACACCTGTAATCCTAGCAACTCAGGAGGTTGAGATCTGAGGATGGGTTCAAAGCCAACCCAGGCAGGAAAGTCCATGTAACTCTTACCTGCAATAAACCACTAGAAAACCAGAAGTGGCGTTGTAGCTAAAGTGGTAGAGTGCTAGCCTTGAGCTGAAGAGCTGAGGGACAGCGCTCAGGCCCACAGTTCAAGCCCCATGACTGACAAAAGAAAAAAAATAGCAGAAACTTAAATGAAAATTTAGTATAACAACCACTAATAAGATATAAATAAATGTATTGTGCTTTCTGTGTATTTCTCAGTGGATTAATTTTGAAAACATTCTGAGAAAATCATTTCAAATAAAGGAAAATGTCACATAAAATACATCACCAGCAACACAAATTCTAATTGTAAAAATTTTATTGTAAAAATTATTTATTTATTTTTATTGCTAGAACAATGTAATATAATATCTGGACTTATAACAAGTAAGCAAATTATAGAATATGCACTGTAATGTAAAATATGTAGCCATTAAATGAAATTTCAAAAGAATGCATAAATTTGCAGTTCAATTTCTTTATGCTCGTATACAAACATAGTATATGTGTGTATATACATGTATATGAACATATACAAACATAATATATTGTATAAATACACATGTATATGAATATGTACAAACAAAATATATGTGTGTGTGTATATATATATATATATATATATATATGTATGTATGTATCTTCTGTGTCTTTTCAAACACTTTTCATCTAAGAAAGCACATGCTTCATCAGAATACTTACCGGGTTTATATTTTAAATGTGGAAACAAAGTAATTACAAATAGCAACTTGAGTGGTGGCAGTATAAGTGAAGATATTTAAGATTGTTGGTGTCGATGCTGTGTTCCTTCTTGGAGAACACAATGCGCAGAATTGACATCAAGCTGATACTCTGTGAGGAGTGAGAGAAATAGTATAGACACTCGCAGAAGTGTTTAAACATGAGGCAGTTCATGAGTTTAAGCAAGAGCACACTTCTTTTCAGAAACTGAACATTAAAATACTTTAATTGCTGGTGATAAACTATATTCTTTCTACAGCGGCTTATATACATCAAAAGTAATTTATTATTTTGTTACTTGCACATGATAAATCTTTACTTATTAATAGTAGAATGTTTATTGAAAATTATAATTGGATTTATAAAGTTTACATGGATACTTTGTAAACAATTTTTTTAAAGTTATGCAAATATTTGTAACCCATTCATCTATTCATAATACTGAGTACCTATTCAGACCAAATATAAATTTTGGGTGCTAAGAGTTCAAGAAAGAAATTTGTATGTTTGATGTTGGGATGGTCATTGTTTTGATATTTCTAATTTTATTTTTAGTGAAGTAAAATAAACAAGTATTTTAAAATAAAGTAAACAAAGTATAGACTGAAGAAATACAAATTTGTTTACATGATACTACAATAGATCCAATGATGTTAGTTACAACACATATAAGAAAATATTCTATTGTTAAGATGATCAAAACAGGGAAAGTTAAAACATCCATCCTATGTATCAGATTTTCCTAACATATGTACAGAAGAAGAAAAAACCTACAAGTAGATTATACAAGGCAAGTTTCTTAGCCTTCCTAAAAGCCGTGTGTAAACTGTAGTGACCAGATGACTGCCACAAATGAAAAGAAGCCATACACGTCTACACATCTAACCACAGTATATTGTGAATTTAATATTACTTAGTAAGTAGGCCATGAAAGAGTTTAGGGATCATAGAGTGAATGTATGTGTATGTGTGTTTGTGTGTGTGCATGCATGTATGTTTGTGTGTGTGTGTGAGAGAGAGAGAGAGAGAGAGAGAGAGACTCAATTTTCACAAACATTACAGTTTTCAAACTATATCTTCATTTAATTGTAAAGTTTGTGAAAACTTAGTATCATGTTTACGTCTCTCAAGATGTTACATTGACAAATACAATGTTCTTCCAACCACATTGCTAACAATCTTTGAAAGAAAAATTGTAATAAAAATGATTTGACTCTTATGTAAATACCTAAAACTGGAGAGAAGTCTTGGAACATCTAAAATTAAAGACAAAGAAAAACCAAGAAATTGAAATGTAGCTTGCAAAATGTCTAAGGTTCAGTGTCCCAAAACACAGATAATTGATTTAAACCTAGGGAGTAATTATAATACCCAATCAACAATACATATGTCATTCAGTCAAAAATAAAATAACAAAGCAACATCAGTAGTAATTGATACTGTAGATGAATTGATTTTATTAGAAAATTAGAGAATGTTTTAACAGCCACAGAATGCCTGTTCGTAGTATTACTTGTGGCATTCTTCAAAACTGATCATATTTTAAAGCAAGTCTCAACAAGAATAAGAAAACAGCTTCCTTTATTTTATTAGATCACAATGGAATAAAACTAAAAATCAATAACATGAAGAACCATTAAAACATTCTAACACTTTGAACACAAACAATTTATTTTGAATGATGAATCCAACAATGAAGAAATAGGAAAAAAATAAAAATTTAGAAGCAAAGAAAAACAAAACATAATTTATCAGAAGCTCTACCATATGGAAAGGTAGTATTAAGAGGAACATTTGTAGTTACAAGTTTCTACATCAAAAAAGTCAGAGAATTAGCATATTAACAACCTAATTATTCATCTCAAATACTCAGGCAAGTAAGAGCAATTCAAACCTAAAAGTAGAGGAAATAAACAAATATAAAAGAGAAAACTTGTAAACCTTCAGCCATACTAACCAAAAGAAAGACGGAGAAGACATAAATTAGTCCAAGTAGTGGTGAAATAAAGACATTCAAACAAATATCAAATCTAGAGGATCATTAAGGAATAGTTTGCAAACCAATGTGTGTGTGTGGGGGGGGGCGGGTGTGTGCCAGTCCTGGGGCTTGAACTCAGAGTCTGGGTGCTATCCCAGAGCATATTGTTGCTCAAGGCTAGCACTCTACCACTTGAACCACAATGCCATTTCTGCCTTTTTCTGACTAGTTCATTGGAGATAAGAGTTTCACAGATTTTCCTGTCCAGACTGGCTTTGAGTCATGATCCTCAAATCTTAGCCTCCTAAGTAGATAGGATGACAGATGTGAGCCAGCTGAAAACTTGTATCCTAATACACTGGACAATCTGGAAAAGAATACCTACAAATAAATATCACTAACAAAGTGAAAGACTATGCATTAAAAACTAAAAGCTGTAGAATAACAGAAGTAGTACTAGGAAAAAGTTTAATAGTGATGTCTAATCTTATTAAAGTACAATATAGGCAGTTATAGCATGTCATGTCATAATTTATTGGAAAATTATCATATATTATATATTATTATTATATTGGAGTAGAGGTTATTGGGAGGGCAGATAGCAAGGAAAGGGGGTGAAGAAGGATGAATAAGTTTGAAATATTAAATATATAAATATATAGAATAACAAACCATGTTGAAATTGTTGTAAAACGTGAGTAGAAAGAAGAAGGAAAGTGAGAGAGGGGATGAATTTGATAGAGGTACATTTTATGTATACATAGGAATATCATCCTAAAAAGCTCTACTCATGCAAGTAATAAATGCAAATAAAAATTTTAATAAGCATGTTTAAATACATATTATAAAATATAAACAGAAATACACAAAAACTAAATGATCCAAATTCTAAAAACTGTTAAGTACATAACTAAGTACTATTATACTTAATTTTATCAATATTTTTGAAAGTAAACTCAAGATACAGCAATAGAAGATAAGAACAGCAGTTATAGGAGC